>NC_085022.1:4654145-4946155 GCF_963692335.1 Osmerus eperlanus
GGAACTGCTCAATCACAGACTTCAGACCCACCTGGAGACATCGCAGAACATAAAATTACTTAGTAGTAGAATATTTGTAAATAACTTGTTGGTGCTATTGTGGAGTGTACGAACAGCCCAGACAAGGGCGAGAGTCATGGAAAAGACCCATGCAAGGAAAGTGTTTGTTGTAGAGAGAAAATGAAGAGAGAGTGAGACAGGAAAGAATACAAGGGTCAAAGGGAGATGGATACATATAGAGGTAAGAGCAGTGCAAGCGTGAGAGAGAGAGATCTGGAACAATACTGCTCACCTCCTCAGCCACCCTCCAGAGGTCCTCGTCACTGTAACGAGTGTGCGGGTCCAGATTCATACGGAACGTTCCAGTAAGGATGAAGATTTTCTAAAGACAAAAGACTTCTCAAAAACATTCTTTGCTTATTTCATCACATCATGTAAAAAAGGGTGAAAGGGATTAGTTCATAATTGTTCAATACCCACTGAGTCTTTTACATTTACATTTAGTCATTTAGCAGACGCTCTTATCCTGAGTGACTTACAGTAAGTACAGGGACATTCCCCCCGAGGCAAGTAGGGTGAAGTGCCTTGCCCAAAGACACAATGTAATTTGGCATGGCCGGGAATCGAACTCACAAACTTCTGATTACTAGCCCGACTCCCTAACCGCTCAGCCATCTGACCCCACTACCTTTTGCGACCTAAATCTGCATGTACAGATTGTACAGGTTTTGGACTGGTGTACAGTATTTTAATACTACACAGATACCAGTGTGCTGCACAACGGTTTTTCTTACCTGTGGCACCACTCCGAAGGCTTTCCTCCAGGTCTGCAGGGAGACGCTGTTCCAGGAGATTCCATCGATGGTAATCTCTCCGTCTGTAGAAGCCAGGCGCAGCAGAGCAGAGAGAAGGGTGCTCTTCCCTGAGCCTGTCCTCCCCAAGACTCCCACCTGCTTACCGAGAGGAGAGGTTCATGAAGACAGAAGCTTCACAAAGGTACCTTTGTGTGTAGCTTTGTGTCTAGTTGCCAATTACAGTTATTTGATTAAACTTGACCTGGACATTTTTAACCTGCAGTCTACATTGTAGAAAGGGTCTGTGGCTGCCACACTTACCATAGCCATGCCACTGCCAACCAGCAGAGGACAGTATAACAGTTCTTATCTATGTGTTGGTAGATGGCTTAGTAATATCCTGATCGTTTTATTGATTAAGGTGTATTATTCGAGTAAGCTACTTGTGTTGGTAACCTAGAGGTAACTAACCTCCATTCAACACAAAACAATATGGAAAATAATAGGTCATGCATTTCCCCTAACTGAAATAAGATTTAGGAGGTGTGAACAATTATCTATAGTCCTAAGACTGAGCTAAATGATCACCAAATTTCCATCCGGTGACTAAAACGATCGCTCTCAAGTAATTTGAGTACTTATGGATCAATCTCCAGCAATTGTATTACCATGACTTTCATAATTTCAGTTGAGACCAGACTCGTTCATATTACAAAATAGGATTAAAAGGATAGCATTCTCTTCAAAAATTAGCCTTCTGCAGGCCCATTATTGATTATGTCCCTTTTTGTCTTACAGCCAAACTGATGATCACAATCATTTATAAATATTATGATTTTACAATGGTGACATCACTTCTCTACAACTATGTTTTCAATGTTACAATACAAAGAAGTACAGTACACATATGCAATGGGAGTCAAGGTAATCTATACAATATCCTTTTCTACTCACCCAAGTAGAGGTTTCAGTGATACAGTAATTAGAGCTTTAGCAGAGAGCTCAATTTAATGGCTGGGCCAAAGTGCTAACGTGAGGTAATGTTCAGGCTAAAGTGATACGGGAGCTAATAGCTAAGGTAAAGGAATAACATGTGCAGGCTAATCCCCGGATGGTCTCATTGAGGACACATTACTGTGAACCCTTAAAGCTCTAATTGGCTATTTAAGACTCACAGGCGAGAGTGGCTGAGTGAAATTCATCTCTGCTCGCCTGAAAGCAAAACTGTCACAAGGAATCAGCTTCATATACATAACATGAACTCATTTGGGAAACACAACTACACCATTACTCCTTACACCCTCACAGCCTTGAAACAGTAACATATGCACCACTAATCTTACTTTGTTCTCCGTAAATTCACACACACACACACACACACACACACGCACCTTCTTCCCAACTCTCACTCCAACAGACTTACACTCTGACCCCCCTCAACCGTGAAGGAGAGGTTCTGCAGCACGGCACGGCCAGCCTTTGTGTACTTGACCGTCAGGCCCTGGATGTCCATGTGGCCCTGGTTGGGCCAGTCCTCCTGGGCGTGGGGATTGTTGATGACCAGGTCCAGGCCTTTACCCCCACTGGGCCGAGGCTCTTCTGACGGCAGGTCGATGAACTTGAAGACTCGGTCCACCGACCGCATCTGGAAACACAGTCGAGTTTAACTGAGGAGAACTGTGCACTGGCCTGCAGCAAACACCATGAGGTTCCACCCCAACATACAGTAAGGTTTCACTGGGAGTGAAAGTGTCAGGGATATTGAATATTGCCTTCTGAAAATGAAATATCTGAATGCAAATATTTAGTATAGATTTGTGGAGGTGTGTGTTTGTACATACCAGTCCATCTACAGTAATGCTGGTGATAACAGCCCACTGGAAAGTCCCCAGAATGAGCATGGCAAGGGCTACAATGATGCCAATCTCACCAGGCTTATCCTCTGAGGAGCACAGACATGTACACACAGCATGTATCAGCATGCAGGTTATACTACCTCCTCTGCTACTCCTGTGATACAAAGCAGTCCTGCACAGGCACTATTGCAAGCCAATGGGCTGTGAAATTGACCTCAAATTGACTGCCTACATAAACAAACTGTCCATTGCGTCACACCACATGACATGCTTTTTAATGTGCGTGTGTCTGGGTGCACACAAGTGCAGGGCCCTTCATTTAACTGCTTTCATAGGCTGAGGGAAATAAGGACATGCTCAATTAAAGGATATTAAATGAGAGAAACACACTTCAAATTAACAGTAAATTACAAGTAAAAGGTTATTCCGTTTTTTGTATACACATTTGCTGCTTTGGATTTGACCTCAAAACGTACAAAGTTTTCAGTTGTTTAAAGAGGGGATAAAGGGGAAAAAAATTATAAGCACGTCATCCAAATCACCCAGTTATTCTAGACCACGTGGAATTCCTATTTAGCTTGGCTCATCAGATCAGCCGCTCTGAATTCAAGTATGGATAAATCACCAACACACTTGTTTCTTTAACCCTCTTTTCTTTAATCATCAACATGCCCTTCTTCCCCCCCCCACTCTAACTCACGGTTTGTTCCTACAGCAATGAAGGCCGCGGCGGAGAAGAAAAAGACGAAGATGATGTCACAGCGAAAGAGGAACCAGCGCAGCGTGGAGAGGTAGTGGAACCAGGCGGCCGTGTGCGTGTTGAGCGCCTTGTGGAACAGGGTCTCGAAGTAGGACTGGCGGCCGAACGCCCGGATGGTCCACAGCCCCTTCAGGGAGATGATGAGGTGGGAGAAGATGGGACTGCGGGCTGGAAGAGGGATGGGGGTGGAGGTGGAGTTGGAGTTGGGGGTGGAGGTGAGTTGGGGGTGGAGGTGGGGGTGGAGGTGAAAGTGAGGGTGAAGGTGGGGGTGGAGGTTGAGGTGGGGGTGGAGGTGGAGGTGAAGGTGGGGGTGGAGGTGGGGGTGGAGGTGAAGGTGGGGGTGGGGGTGGAGGTGAAGGTGGGGGTGGAGGTGGGGGTGGAGGTGGGGGTGGAGGTGGGGGTGAAGGTGGGGGTGGAGGTGGGGGTGGAGGTGGGGGTGAAGGTGGGGGTGGAGGTGGGGATGAAGGTGGGGGTGGAGGTGGGGGTGGAGGTGGGGGTGGAGGTGGGGGTGGAGGTGGAGGTGAAGGTGGGGGTGGAGGTGAAGGTGGGGGTGGAGGTGGGGATGAAGGTGGGGGTGGAGGTGGGGGTGGAGGTGGGGGTGGAGGTGGGGGTGGAGGTGGAGGTGAAGGTGGGGGTGGAGGTGAAGGTGGGGGTGGAGGTGGGGGTGGAGGTGAAGGTGGAGGTGGAGGTGGGGGTGGGGGTGAAGGTGAAGGTGGGGGTGGGGGTGAAGGTGGGGGTGGAGGTGGGGGTGGGGGTGAAGGTGGGGGTGGAGGTGAAGGTGGGGGTGGGGGTGAAGGTGGGGGTGGAGGTGGGGGTGGAGGTGAAGGTGGGGGTGGGGGTGAAGGTGGGGGTGGAGGTGGGGGTGGAGGTGAAGGTGGGGGTGAAGGTGGGGGTGAAGGTGGGGGTGGGGGTGAAGGTGGGGGTGGAGGTGGGGGTGGAGGTGAAGGTGGGGGTGGAGGTGGGGGTGGGGGGGTTAAGTGAAGGAGGGACAGACGGAACACACAAATGATCTAATTCCCAGGCTTCATCTTAAACTACGTAGGCACCTGTTTGCCATGTTAATGGAAAGATATCCATATCACTTACCCACTTTAACACACAAAATGATTAACAAATGAATGCCATTCCTCCTGAATTCACCTTTACAATCAGAAATGACAGAGACTCCAACACGCTGTCAGAGCCCTTGCTTATTTGGTCTGTGTATGTCCAGTAACGTATCATGCTATACTGTTAAACTGGAAAGGCAAGCGGAAAATGTAAAAGGAAGGAAATAATAAAGCCGATGGTACAGTAGAGAGACCCTCAGAGGTCATGGCAGAGAACAAAAAAACTGACACTGTAAACCTGTTTGCACAGTAAAGCAATTTGCAAATGAATAAACTATAGCCTATTTTATTTGCCATGGATCCATTATGCTAACTTGTCAATCCTGCATAATTGGACTTCATTTAACTTCAACCTGATTAGGGATTTAATTTAGTAAGTATTGACCATGCAATGCATGTGACATAACGGTTGTCTTAGAGTCTAATATTGTCTGACACTGTTTTCCTGTCTTAAACCAAACAGACAATACATGTATGAGAAGAAAAAAAAAATACAGAAAAAACGACACTTCAATGAACTTCTTTATAACTTTTCTGTCCATGTTAAACCACTGATCAACCATTAACATTAGCTGGCTAACTAGAGCAAATACAGTGACAGTCACGCATAACCATTTTGCTGTCTCATGCTTAGTGGTTAAGGATTCATATTTGAGCACAGAAGCTCCCACACAACTGAAGAAAGCTTCTGTAAAGATGAACCTGGATCCTGCTGTCCTTTAATCTTGAACAAAACCCAAAGTAGCCTGTAATGTAGCTCGAGGGAGCTAGCATGGGATGAGTTTAGTACACTTTCATCTGCCACAGAAAACAGAGGCCTACTAACAAATAATACATTGGTCTCTCTCCAAAATACTCCAAAGTGTTTAATCCCAAACAAAACACAGGTGAGAAGGCCTCAAAGTGTGCCCTCCAATCTCTATATAAGAACTCACAATAGTGAGTCGTTACAATAGTCAAAGACTGTATTGTAAACACACAGACAAATTGATTATCTTACATCCAACATGCCCTCCAATCTTCACGTGTATGTTTATACCTACAGTATGTCCTTATGTAAGTATGCATGTGGATTTGAACTTTACACTGTCCACATCAAGAACACAGACTCGAGGGTATACTAGATGTTTCAATAAAATGTGTGTGTGGATGTGTTTTGTCAGTGCAGGGAAGCGATAGAATGATACCAGGATGGGGCCAGAGGATGTTCCGGATACGATTTTCTCTCTGACCCCTCCATGCTCTCCATGGCACCGGAAAACCCGTTGGCGACACACACGGAATGACATGATGTAGACCGGAAGTGCGTCCCCGAAACATGGTAGGAATACTTGGAATACTTTGAAAACTTCTCATTTCCTCACCACAGATGCAACATTCTCCTACATAGGACAATGGCCGAGCTCCATCCCAGTGCTTTTGCCAATGAAAGCATTTGCAATTACAGATGAGCTTACACTTCTGGAAACCAAAGATCCAATATTTTAAAGATCCTAAACCAAACAGCGTCACAAGGACTTTCCAACCCATTAAAAGGACCCAATGACTGATTTACATGTCCTGATTTCTTTTATGGCAACACATGTTATGGAATCTTAATTCTGATTGGAAGAGAGCTGACCTCATGCCAGTCTGGAGCCACTTCCTGTTCATAGTGGTAAATACCCCTTAGGCTGACTCATCCATCCTCTGGTGTCCACCCTGTTTTCGCCTGTCAGCATGACCTTTAAACTCTGGCACCGCCTCAACATGCCAGCCCTGGTATCTGTGCCCGCTAACGGACGAAATGAGTCTGCGGTCGTTGTGCCGCCCTCCTCTGTCTTTCCTCTTCCTATTTTCTCATTGCTGGTTGTCTCTATGCTTTCTATTAAGGCTTCAAAGCATTTATGGCAGCAGCAGCTTGTAACTGAACCACGTATGTTTAAATAAAGAGTCAAAGCCACACAGCCCATTTAAACACATCTTGAAACTATTCCAAACTACTTGCACAACTACTTTGGAGGCTATTGACTAATGTCCTAATGTCAACATGCTTACCCATCCCACTGCAAAAGTCAAGCCGGACTTACAGTAACTCCTACCCCATGCACTCTGTCTACACCCCTGCTCGCACTTCAGCTGTGCTGCCACGACGGCCGTGCCTAGCCCAGACTCACCTTCCGCCTCCAGCTGTCTGAGCTGCTGTCCTGTACGCAGGAAGTATTTCCTGAGGGCCAGAAAGAGGCACGCCAGGGGGATGGCAGCGATGAAGATGTACGGACGCATTATGGACACGGTGAAGATGGCCCCCAGGACTATCAATGTCAACTGGGGGGAGTGAGGGACGGGGGTATGGAAGGAGAAAGGTAGGATGGATGAATGAGTGAGATGACGATGCGGGGGAAATGTCGAAAGGGCAATGAGAATTTTGGTTAGTACTGTGTGCTATTGATCATACATACCTTTACAACTCATATTGCCGCTTGACTTAAAATGAGTTTTAGTCATATTTATAGTGTTTCTAGTCTTTCAGTAGAAACTCCACCCATCCATCAACAGAATGAGAGACAGACAGACTTTATTGATCCTCACAAAGGGAAATTTGGGAGCTGCTAGCTACTCACCTGAATGAGGTCAAACAGCACTAGAGGCAGCATGTCATCAATGGTGGCCATGTCTTTGGTGAACCTGTCCATGATCCGACCTGGTGGCGCAAAACACCACAACAACGTGTATAGTATGGATCTGCTGAAGGCAGTTCCACGCTTGCAGTAACAAAGCATTCCTTTCAGTTATACACCATTCAAGTGTGTAAGTCTTCAGTATCCAGCGAGTGTCTCACCAGTTTTCACGGTGTTAAGGACGGCCATGGGTGCCCTGAGCACGGCGCTCAGCATTTGTTCGTGGAGCCTCTTGGATACGGTAAGCAGCGTGTGAACCAATGGGAGGCCTCGGAAGAAGCCCAACGCCAGCACGCTCTCAGAAGTCGCCACGTAAATGTAGATGATGTAATAAGAACTGGTGGGCGTGACGATGACTCCCAGATAGGAATTAGACTCTGAGCTGTTGGGGTGTTGTGTGTCGACAAAGTTTGATGCCAAAGGGTTGGCCTCTTCACTCCAGATCTTACTGGAAGGCGAGAGGTGAAGAAAGGATTTAGAGAATAGGTGTAGAATTTAGGTGACCATACAACACTGAGCCAAAGGGACTGTTTTTTTTTTTTATAAACCCGTATTGTGGAAGATTTTTCTAGTAAAACAAACAAGAACGTACTCTGTAATGAGAAATATGCCAAGGACGGAGCCAGTAACCTGCATCAAGGAAACACATTTAGGACAATGCTGTAGACAATGCTGTAGATTGCCATAAGCAGAATGTGACACTAATCTTGTATGTGTACCTCTATCACAAACACCAAACAGATGAAGATAAGGACATAGACCAGGTTCCTGTTGGTAGTGATGTATCGCAGGTAGGTGTTCCACGAGGTCGTCTCAAAGACGTCCTCCCTCTCGTCGGCAAAGCATTCCTGCACAGAGTACATTTGAATCTTTTTATGGAATCTAGTTTCTTTGATCAGATGATAAATACAGTATGTATCTCTGTAAACACCTCAAACTAAGGGACATGAGTGGTACAATTGAGATTCAGATGCAGTATATATGTATATTTGCATATAAACAAAATACTGACAAGAAGTTAAAATATAGTAATCAACACCCACATTTCAAGATTCAAGACAAATGATGACAAGCAAATGTCATTGTAAACCCTACCTCATTGACTTCCTCACTGTTATCGTACGAACAATCCTTAGAGAGGCGCCGAGCGTAGATGTCTAACTCTGAGGCCAGCTCGCACTGAGGTGTGATGGACAGTTTCTTCCTGAAGGAGGACTGTAGGTGCTCTCTCCGACCCTGCCCCTGGGCATTGGTGATAAATGACAACACAGACTGGCGCCGCTGCCCGCTGAGGTGCTGCAGCCCATTGTGGTACAGGTTGCTCCTGGGCAGAACTTCTTCCACTTGGTCATCTTCAGGAACAACTGAAAACTTGCGCTCGGAGAGTTCCCGTACTCCATCTTCAATGGTGTTCGAAGGGCCATTAGCATTTTGTTGGGAGTTTCCAATGAAGGAGAACTTGCGAGCGGCTGCTAGTGGGTTGAGGATGAGGGACTGTTTACGTTTTTCTGTGTGACCGTCAACTCCGGGCGTGCCTTGGGGTCCAGTGATAAGGATAGGCGGTGGGGGCTGGCGGAAGGATTGGCGAAAGGGCTCAGAACCTCGTAGACCGGCCGATTCGTCGACAGAGACCCGGCGGAGGGTTTCGGTCAGGATGGAACTCCGCCTCTCAGCATTTATGTTGTCGTAAGCCTCGAGACCGAGGAGTAGTGAGCTGAAGTCCGGGCGCTGTGCCTGAAGCTCAGAGAAGGAGCCATAGAAGTAGCAGATGCCATTGTGGAGCAGCAGAATCTTGTCGGCCCGCTTGAGGTGGTCCAGTTTGCTGGTGACCACTATGCGTGTTTTAGAGGCCATCAGTTTACAAAAGCACCTGCCATTAAAAGGTCAAGTCATGAAACTGTAAGATATTATTTATTATTGTCCAATTTCCTTAAACGTGTGAAGAGAAAACAGTCCCCAAGAAAAAAAAAAGTATTTTCATGAAATACCCCTTTGACCTACCACATAACTAAAATGTTTAAGAACAGCTTTGACCTTGAAAAATCCCTGTACGTCTCCAAACCAGCCCCTTCCCCACCTTCAAAAGATTCTTTATAATTTTACCGACCTCTCAAAGATCTCCTTCTCTGTCACTATATCCAGGTGTGTGAAAGGCGAATCCAATAGGTAGAGGTCGGCATCTTTGTACACAGCCCTGCACATGCACAAAAAGACACGCATGTAAAACAATCCATCACAGGGATTAAATGAGGAAGTCATTGTAGCAATCAATCTTGAAAATTCATTCCCCATAATGATTGCCAGCTAAAATGCCTCTCTCTGTAAAGCCAGCAAAATATACTACACTACACCAATAAATAATGTGTGGAGATATGATTGTGTGTACAATCATATCTCCAATACAATAATCATTGCGGGATGAGGATTTTACAACAACTTTTTAATTAATCAAGATCAGATGTACATAATATTTTGAGTTTACGTAAATCACTAAAAGGGTTTGACGTATGGCTCATAATTGTACATAATTGTATTGACTTATTAATTCGATTAAGCCACATTATAGACTGAAATGTTGTAATTTGAGTATTGCTTGAAACAGCAGGACAGAGTTGAGTTACTCAACATGAACTTGTTCCAGTTGATTAAAAAGGAAAGATTCCTTAGATGACAGGTGCCAGGGTGAGTGAGGACTGTTGAGTGACACTCAGGTGTGTGATGCTGCAACATACCTGGCAAGACTGATACGTGCCCTTTGACCCCCACTGAGAGTCACCCCACCCTCTACAAGGGAAGTCTTGTCTTTCTCTGGTAGCAGGGCCAGGTCCTAAGGGAAAACAAGGAAGGTTACACACAGTATGACACACACACAGATTCACACAAACACACACACACACACACACATACACACAATGAATGGCCAAATGACAGGCCCTTTACCTCATGCGGTGAAGATGAGGGGTGTCAAATGGCTACTGAGACTTTAACAAAATGTCAAACTGTTTTTTTTGATGATATGCAAATGTTTCCAATGATGCTGATTGATCATCTACAGCACCAAGCGTGATGCAGACCAGCACAATGTCACATTATGTTCTGAATTACATAGAAGGAAGTTGAATGATGAAATAAACAAATACAGATGTTGTACTTCCTCACTTTTGTATCCCTTTCGGAATGTGTAAATAATACCAAAATCACAAACACTCATTAAAGTCAGTACAGTGGAAACAGTATCACTCTGGCATGATTCAACTTTCATTTCAATCACGCCAACAGTCACTTCCTGACTCAACTACATTTCATTTCATGGCATTTTTTATGTTTGTTCTTTTGTGAAGCACTCACACTCCCATTTGATTTCTTTATTGTGAAGCAGTTTGAGCAGAATTTCTTGTATGAAAAGTTTATCTAAATCAAGTTTGTTGTTCTAGATTTTTTGGACTTATTATTAGTAGTATTCCAAATTATGCCGTTTTTTCCACAGTGGACAGTGGGAGAAAATGTGCTTCCACCTACGCTTCAGGAATGTTTGGGCCCAACAAAAAGTGTCATAAAACTGTTTATCAGTCACTGTCACAGTGGATCCCAATTCACAAGAGAGCACCGCAAACATCAATGAGGAACCACCCTGCTTGTGCAGGACAGGGGTGCGTACCCGCCGTGACACCGCCACCCCTTGTTTGGGCTGAGCTATTGCGACAACAGTGACAGAGGGTTCTTCTCTCACTCTGAGAGAAGAACTTCACACTCTCCTCAACAGGTTCTCTCAATCATGTCAGTGAGAGATGCAACGCTACTATGTGGATGGGGGGCCCCGGGCAAAGATAATTCTCAGAAGGGGGCGTTATCCACTGTATAGAGAGAGTACCGGTAGTGCTTTATTGATCCCAGGGGAGAAATTGCACATCTACAGTCTCATTTACAGGCACAATACATCATTTAGAAACAGGATCCACGATAAGCTCAAGAACAGCAGTATACATCAGTGCAAATAGAAAGTGAATGAAAATAAATAATCCTTTGTATGTCTATTAAGCACACAACCTGCCAAAGGCATGCAACCCAATGGTGTCCGTAAAGTGCGGTAAGAACATTTAGGTCCTAGCTGATGATGTTGTGTCCTTGGGCAAGGCACTTCACCCTACTTGCCTTGGGGGGAATGTCCCTGCACTTACTGTAAGTCACTCTGGATAAGAGCATCTGCTAAATGACTAAATGTAAATGTAGTCATGTAGCCATTAGTTTGATGAGCATGTGTCTCTCTGCCACCTCTTGTGTCCACACTGACCCCCAGGACAGAGTCTGATCTTCTGACCAGCTTGTCCAGCTTGCTAGCCTCCACTGGTTTAACTCCAGAAGATGGCACTCGCAATAGGCTGGTTGATAATGTTCAGCCTTGGTCATACGTCAATGGACATAATCCTTTTTAAGAAGTAGAGTTGACACGGGCCGTTCTTGTTTAAGGCTTTGTGGTTTCCTGGTCATTCCAGCCTGTTGTCCAGGTGCACTCCTAGGTACTTGACTTAACCACTTCAATGTTATCCCCATGGTTGGAAACAGGGATCAGTGGGATCTTATTTCGTCTGAAGTCCACAATCTCCCTAATCAACCTCCTGTTGCAGGCACCTACAACTAAACAATCTCTTCTTGCCCTCCCATGAGACATCAAACAATGGCAGGTTCCTCTGCAGAGGGCACTTTGCCATGTAGTACCCAAGTGTCATCCAAAGTATAGAGGGTGAAAAGGAAGCGAGCCAAGACAGTCCCTTGGGGAACATCAGTGCTGCTGACCACTCAAACATAGAGCTGCCCTGGAGCCTCACATATTAGGCCTATTTTCTCGATTTACGAACCATTCTTCCAGACATCCATGTCTTGTTCGTCTGCAGTGTCATTAATGAACAGGGGGTAACGCTCTTCCTCTTCTTATGTTAGCTCTCTTGATTGCCTGTGGTGCAGCTAGCTCAGCGGTCACTCAGAGGACCCAGAGGAAGTCAGGGAATGGCCACTCCATCCCTTTTCGGCGACTCAACCCCCGTCTCGTAAGGGCCTGCATTACCCTCTGTTACATCCAAAGACCAGAGTGCTGTTCTTAGGGTCGAGACCTTGGCACACACGTGGCCCCAAACTGTTTTTGCTTGTTTATAGATTTTCTTGCTGCACAGGGGCCTTTTTGTTTGGTGTCAGTCGGCTTCATGGAACACGAAGACATGTCTCTTGGTCATGCTTTGTAGTGACTGTACCGAATAAATAGTAATCTAAAGATATGGGTATAACTGCGTACCCAGAAGGAGTGGAAGAAAGGTACAAAACAGGTGCTTTGTTTGGGTGGTTTGGTGAAGGGCCGTACTGTGCAAGGTCAAAGGACCAGGTGACAGTGTCATACACGTATATACCTGGGAGGATGGAGCCTCCCACATGGGTCTTTCACATTGCCCTGTCAAGCAGGAATGTAGTCATGTGTTGTACCTCGTTTCACTTCTTCTGGAAACAGTAGTTATATTCAGTACATCGTTTTAAGTCTGTACTGAGAGTAGACAAACAAACAAAACAGCATACTGGAACAACAACAGGATGAGAACAACAGACTTGTTTATGTCTGTAACTCCTGAACGCACATGAAAACCTTTCATCATTACGACAATTCAGAAAGGATGATGGCGCTGGTGGGGTGCCAAAAGTTTTATTCCATCGTTCCAAACATTCAAACCACAAACTTGAATGTCAGAATGCATACACATCTTAAACTTCCTTCGATTGATCTGAAAAGCATGCTTTGAAAAGGAATGAAGTCTACAACTATAAATGAAGACCTACCTTTTCCAAACTTACGTTGTCCTTTAAGGAGAGCATTGGGGATTAAGTTAACAGTTTGTTTAAAAGGTTGTTAAACATAAAAAGGGAAAGAAAAGCCAACTTGTGTCTCAATAAACAAAGCAAGTGTCCAGTTAGCGCCAAAGCTACACGCTAACGGCTACTGTTAACCCTTTGATACACAACATGGGTCTAAAGTGACCCGGGAGAGTTAACATTTTCTATATCTTCGCAAAAAAAATATTTAATCATTCAGTATTCCAGGTATTCCTCAATTAACTTGTTTTTGGTCATCACAAGTCCTTATTTTCATTTTTTCTTTCTTACTTTTGGAATAAAAATAATTTTTGTAACACTACCCCTCTAATGCACAACATGGGTCTAAAATGACCCGCATTCATTTCCTATGATATTTCATGTATGGCTGAGTGTGTCTTTGCCATATCTTTAGAAATCATCTAATTTCATAATTTAATATTCCAAGTATTCATTAAATATCTAGTTTTTTATTGCCACAAATACTTATTTTCCTTCTTTTTTTCTTAATTTATAAACAACCATTGTTTTTGTGTTACTACCTTCAGTTTACAGACATGGGTCAAAAATGACCCATATGTATTCCTATGGAGTTTTATAGGAATTTTTGATATTAGTTAATTTTTGCAACTTGGAACATATTTACTGTGGATAACTATTCACCTGTCACACATTTCACAACTCAACACAGCTGCTTTTAGGCTGGGAGATGTTCACAAGTGACATTATTGATGAGGTCCTGAAATGCAACAACTTTGAGACGAAGAGCTGCAACAGCAAAAGGGAAAGAGTGGAGAAGTATCAAACAGGAATTCATGGCCTCTATCAGTTTGACCCTCCTTGCAGGGGAGGACAAGAGCCTAGATGTGGCTTTTTTGGATCCAATTGCAAAATCCAATGTATAGCCACCATGGGGCTAAAGAGATATGATATCACCAGCTTGACTTTTGATGACAAGAGGAACAGGGCTTTGTAACAAGAAAAACATCTCATAGCAGCATTCAGGTATGTGTGTGACTATTTCCTGGCTAATTGCAGAAGACGGTTCATTCCCAGTAACTTTGTCACCAGAGATGAGCAGTGTGTGCCATACATGCCCAGCAAGCCAGCAAAATGTGGAATTAAAATATTCTGGATGTGCGATGTGAGGGTCCCATATGTGGTAGACTGAGTGTTCTACCCTTCCAGTGTCCCTCTGACTGGAAAGCTTATTGACAAAAACCTGAACATTGTGGGGACTCTTCACCAGAACAAGCCGAACATACGAGTCACAAAGACATCCAAATGAAGGGAGATGCCAAGTTCCACATTTTTTCATGGTCATGTTGCCATTTAATTTGGATTCAATGGCAACATGACTGGTGAGCTATGTGCTGAAGAAGGGAAAGGCTGTTGTCCTTCTGAGCACCATGCATGATGGCAAAGCAGTGGATGACAACCATTTTGTGATCCAGTACTGTAACAAAATAAAATCAGGAGTGGACACAATGGATCAGATAGTTTGCACCTAATCATGTAAGTGGAGAACACAGAGTTGTCTGGCACAATGTGCTGGATGTTGCCACCCTCAATGCCTACACTAACTTTTACAATAACACCATGATTAAATGGGTGGTGTGACCAAGCAGCAGTTCATCAAGGAGCTAGACAAGGACCTTGTCATGCCACATAAGAGGCGCATGAAGGCCAAGTCACAGCTCCAAAAGTATATTAAAGAGGTGATGGAAAGATGTGGAGTAATAACTAAATGCAACTACCACCCAGCCACAAGAAGAGCTCTTATCATCAAACTTTATGAAGCTGAGGATATCCTCAAATCTCTTTAGCCCCATGGTGGCTTTATACATTGGATTTTGCAATTGGATCCAAAAACTCTCCCGCAAGGCCACATTTAGGCTCTTGTCCTGCCCTGCAAGGAGGATCAAACTGATAGAGGCCATGAATTCCTGTTTGATGCTTCTACACTCTTTCCCTTTTGTTGCTGCAGCTCTTCATCTCTAAGTTGTTGCATTTCAGAACCTCCTCAATGATGCTGTCACTGATGAAAATCTCCCAACCTAAAAGCAGCAGGGTTGAGCTGTGAAATGTGTAGCAGGTGAATAACTATTCACAGTAAATATGTTCCAAATTGCAAATATCCAAAGTTTCTATCAAATTCCATAGTGAATCCATATGGGTCATTTTAGACCCATGTCTATAAAATTGATGTAGTACCACAAAAAGTTTTTTGCTCAGAATGTAAGAAAGACAACAATTAAAATAATGATTTGTGATACTCAAAAACAAAATAAAGGAATAATTGGATTATTAAATAATGAAATGAATTGATGTTTAAAGATATAGCAAAGAAACACTCAGCCATACATGAAATGTCATAGGAAATGAATGCGGGTCATTTTAGACCCATGTTGTGCATTAAAGGGGGTAAGCATAGCTTGTGTATCAAAGGGTTAAGCAACAAGTCATGACGTCTGTCTGGCCCTTCAGTTGGCAACAGCCATGTATACAGCCTCAAGACTACAAAATGCCACCTTTGTGTCTGACTGCCCTAAAACAAGTGTCCTTCTTCACTGTCAAACCACATCCGACCATGGTTGCTTTAGTATCTTTCTCTCTGGGTTAGTATGTTGCTTTAGTATCTTTCTCTCTGGGTTAGTATGTTGCTTTGACATTTCCACTCCTATGATGTTAGATTAAATGTCGGAAATTAAAGATCATTTGGCAAGTTTCCAAACAGCCTTAAAACATAGTACACTATGAAGCACTGGTTCAATTAGTAGTGCACTGAAACATTAGTTGCAGAACATCCATTAGCCTCGGTTAGGACAGGTTAAACATTGTTTAACTGAAGCCATTAGTGCTGATTTGGTTTCAAAGAGGTTTCTTGCCTAGGGAGTGTTAGTTGAGGCATTCCTCAATCCTATTGTTGTTCTAACTACCACCTCATGCCAGTGTTTAACGCATGTTGTTAGGGAACAAATCCAAGAGTATACCGAAACAGTAGCTGTCAATAGTGCAGGCCACTATTTGTTTGCTATGAAAACACACTGTGTGTTTTGGTGAAACAGCAATTGTTGTTTACACTTCTCCTAACTAATGGGGAATTGTGTGAGGGCTGTGTGAGGGAAGAGCCTTCAAGTAATATTTTCTAAATAATCTTTGTGCCTTAGTCGTCGTCGATTCAGCAAATGTTCACACCATTCTGATTGTCTGAATATGAAACCCCCAAACTACCTTAACTCATTCATATGCTGTACATTATTCATCTCAAAATGTTCAAGTCAACACAAATGATTGTGTGCATGCTGAGCAAGTCTGATCAGGTGACACAATGTGGGGTCCCCATGGCAACCGAGTGTCTGCGACAGCAATTCAGAGACCCCCGCTGAGCCTCCAGTCTATAGAGCCCATCACTCAGCCACTGAGGCTCCAGAGACAAGGTGTGTGTCTGTGTGTGTCAGTGACACATTATAAAAGGGGGGGGGGGGGGGGGGCTAGACCATGGAAACATGACACAGTGATGCCACAAAACTCCTGGATAGACCCAGATAGAACTTGTAAAACAGGAGAAGAGGTATCAGAATAAAAGGATGTGAAGAAGGGATGAACACATTAGTGAGAAAGTACTGGTAAAAACAAAGGAAAAATGCGTAAAGAGAGATGAAAAAAAGTTAAATATATATAAACCTTGGATGATGTCATGGAGCTACACACTACAACTGGGAATAAGAATATCGCTCAGCACCTCACCTCTTCTAGTTGGCAGGCTTTGACGACTGAAGTGTAGCGGTATTCATCGTAGACCAGCCCAAACAGGATGTTGTCACGGATGGTTCCTGGCATGATCCAGGAAGTTTGAGAGGAGAATGAGATCCGTCCGCTGTGTCGAATCTTCCCTTCTGAAGGGACCAGCTCCCCAAGGATCATCATCAGCAGGGAACTCTGGAGACACACAACATGGCGTCCCCAAAAAATGTGGTAAGAACAAAGGAACTAAAGAAGAACACAAGACAATTATTTTTTGTTCGTTTCACCTTGTGGGTAATATCAAAGCAGAGGGAGCTTTATCTCCAAACCTCAATCTGTTGCACTATCAACATCTCACTACAACAGAGACAACTTGATCCAGACAGGGTGTTTTAGCTGGGATATGAACCAACAACGCAGACAATATGTCCTCCGCCTCACAGCCACCCCAGTTCAGTTCCCACCTTCCCAGAGCCGGTGGAGCCAGCCACAGCCAACATCTTGCCCTTCTCCAGGTACAGGCTGATGTTCTTTAGGACAGGAGTAACATACAGGTTGGTGAAAAAGACGCTGGCATCGTCATTTGGGTGACTGTTGGCCTTGTTCTCTTGCTTGATCTTCTCAAAAAGCTCCCCTATGCCCTGAAAGGGAAAGAGCGAGGGAGACAGTGAGAGGGGTGGTTGCGTTTTCCTTCCTTTTTCAAGGGAAAAAACTGAATGTTTGAGGACAGTGTGTATTCTCCACACATTTGTTTGCTGGCTGGGCACAGAGAGAACACGGTCACTGAAATGAGCAAAACAAGAGCCTCAAATCACTATTGTTGTGCCCTTGATCAACATTTATTTATGGTGAGGTTTCTCCTGGTTAAACCATTGACTTCCACCAATAGTTATTTAGATTAGGTGACGCACATGCAGCCAGTGATGGGAGGAGGACCTCCCTCCTCTATTCACCACATAGAACATTCCGGTAAGAAGAGTGACAGGGATATAATCATGGATGTAAGTAATGAGCACCATAAATAATGACTTCACAACTCAATTTAGACAGGTTAAGAAACCAAAAAACGTATATTACGGAGCAAGCATACCGCATTTGCTACGTTGTAGCCTAGGTTTGAATTAGGCCCTGGCCCTTTGCATTATGTCTCCTCCCCCCATCTCTCACCTGTCTTTCCCGTCACACTTAACTATCACTGTCCAATTAAGCATGAAAATGCTGAAAATATATATTACTATATGTATATATATTATTTATTTATTTGCATAAAATATAATGTTATTCAATTTAAAATAAAATAAAAATCCTATGCATAGTGATAATTTTACTAACAGTCAAGGAATTGGTGATTGAATGTGCTTGAAGTTCAGTCAAATAACTCACAGGTCACAATGGGATGCTTCGATAAGACCTAGCACATCATACACACACCTCATCCCAAGAAGCAGAGACATTCACCAGCTCCACTTCAGTTGTGGTGAGGTTGTACTCCAACACTTTGTATTCTTCTTTGGTGAGATATTCCTAGAAGACACAAATGCCAAACCAAACAGCACGTGTTATTACAGTAACAATGGGGAACTGGCCAGAACATTATATCTGCAAAACACGCACACACACAGTCCAGTACAAACAGATGCCTGGTGTAAGAATGCTCAAAGCATATTGTGTCCTAGGCAGGGCTGTGACTGCACTGTACATTATAGGGCAGTCGGATCTCAGATACAGCATGTTTGGCAGATAGTGATAATATGAATACAAAAGTGGTGTGACTTTCCTGTGACCTCTTTGGTAACTGGAGTGTTTGTGAGCGTGTGTTACTCCTGTTCAGTTTCTTCCATCTGCAGCTACAGTAATGTTCCCTGTGGTGTGTGCTTAGAAATGTCTAGGACAGTTTGTGTGTGTGTGTGTTTACTGTCCAACCTCCAGATGTTTAAGTGGGATCCTGAATCAGAACTTCCTCTGTGTGCATGCCTATTCCCACAAGCCTTTGGCTACCATGACGCAAAAACTACCTGAAGTACTCTACGCGTGCTTGACATAACTCACTGACAGAACCCGAAGCATCGCCCCATACTGTACTAACATCTGTCTCTTTTCCACTGCAGCCCTCAAGCACACTGTTCATTCTTGATCTACATACCAAAAAGACAGTATTAATGACAACAACAACAACTGAAACACACTTTCTATAATGCAATCCCAACCTTCTCTCAGATATCCCATTAGCACTCATTGATCATGAAAGTGCCACTACCACAATCACTTAGAGATCTGTTCCAAGCCATGGCGCCACTTCCTTATAGCCCGATACAGAACGTTCTGGTCAAAGAGAGAACAGGTTCTGAACTCTTCTCATTGACTCAATGTACCCTTGATGGACGTGGACCTCGGGGTACTGACACACAAACACACACACACATATCGACACACACGCAAACACAGAGTCCTACACCCACCTCTATCTTCTTGACCAGCGCCAGGGTATCGTACCACATCTGGATGGAGCCAGGCAGCTGGCGGGTGAGGGTCATGCGCAGCACCATGCAGTAGGACGCCGTGGTGAAGATGCGGCGCAGGATAATGCCCTTGCTGAGTGCGTGCGGAACGATGGCCGACACGATGACCAGGATGGCCGAAAAGAAGTAAGAGGCGCTGTAGAAGTAGCGCAGGGAACCAATCTTACGTGTCAGCGTCATCTCACCCCTGGACAAGAAGGAAGGGAAGATCTGAAGTTTGTTTTGCTGGGGGGGTTTCTCCCCTTTTTTTTAAACCAACAAGGGTACACTGGATCTCTCATTTAAATGCTAGGAATAGATGGAACAGTTCTCAACCGAACCAACAGGAACAGTGATCCAGAGTCACAAGGCCCTATGTCTGTCACATTTTCTTTGTCCTTTGTGGAAGGAGGAAATCAAATCATGCGTTTATTTAATTCATTCACTTTGGTTGAAGAAACCACGTAAACTGAACATGTGTCCTGTTGATCAAGTATTTACATGAATACATCGACGCATGAGAAGAGAAAAAGAAGGAATCACGTGACAAGGACATTGCGAGGGCCTGCGATCCGATGTTTTGGTTTTCAAATCTAGGAATGTAAGAATCAAGAGTTCCTTCAAACTAGGATGATTTATAGACGTCCACTAACTAAGCAAGGCTGATGTGTGTGTTTGTCAGCAGGGACAATGTGCTCTGTTAAGTTCTTTAGAACGTCTTTGTCATTGATACAGAGAGATGACAACGTTTAACAACATTCTCTATAATTCTGTCCCTTAACGAAACCCCCAAAATACTCTTCTACATTGTGTTCTTCCGTGTGTCTTTCAATGTGGTATTTGTGGGGTTAGTTGCCGATATGTCGTCTGAAAGCTGAGCGAATGTCTTACTGTCTGATATTCTTGATGATGGTTTCCATGACTTCTTCCCAGCCATAAGCTTTGACTGAATGAATGTTCTCCACGATCTCTGTGGTGAGAGCCAGACGGCGGCTGATCATCCCGGCCCTCTTCACCCTTAGGGAAAACACACAGTTTACGAAACAGAGACACACACTCCCACACACCGACATATGCACACCGGAAACACTGTATATTCGCACAAGCCATACAGAGTGTGCGCACACCACACAATCAGTCTGTATTAAAAATTATATGAGAGAAACACCAAATATCCTTTTACCGTTTGCACTATTTTAGCTTGTTAGCATAAGAAAAAGACAGTGATTACATTGCAGGCTTAGTCTCTCCCGCTCAACTGCAAGAGTGGCCTGAAATTGCCTGGCAGTGATTGGCTTGCGGGGTCGTCCATGCATTGTTGACATTTCTCAGGGGCACAGGGCATGCTGTTCTCAGAGATCACTGAGGGAAATCAAGGTCACTGAAAGCTCATGCTCAGCGATACACACGGAGGGTGGGAGGATCGGTGGGGTGTTTGAGTGCTCAAGTTGCTGTGTACAGCATGTGTCATCTTTTTGCCCATGTGTGCATGTTGGTGTGTGTGTCCAATCGAGTACGTGTGCATGCTTGAGGCCTACCTGTGCGGGCCCATCTTCTGGGAGAGGCACGCCTGGACGATGCCCAGCAGGGTTAGGGCAGCCAGGGCACAGAAGCCGTTGACCTCGATCAACTCCCAAATCAGCCCCACACAGAGGATACACTGGAGAGGGGTAATCCACACAAAGTGTGCCAGGCCCAGACTCTGGAACACATACAAACATATTATTACAATTCCTATTCATAACTATATGGAGAGACAGGAACACCCCCACATCCCCCCCATAAAGACTAGCTCCACCATACGGAAAAGTGATCCTGATGCTACTTCACTAAGTATCTGGCAGACCACTTAGCAGCTCAGGACACGATGTGCATCTCATTACTAAAACTCTGAGAGGCATGTTTTTATATCCTCAAAGACTGGGAATGAATGGATGAACTAGAGAGGGTACAATTTCTGGGGAAATTGTAGGGTGTGCTTGCTTGTCGGTTGCACAGGGGTCCGTTTTTGAATGACATTTTTACAACTGATATTTCTGTATATTTTATATAAAAATGCATACTTATTATTTATAAAGATTACATAGATTTAAAAGCATTTTTTTGCTGCTCATTTACAACTGAAAATACGAGTGAAGTGTAGAATGAAATAGATCTTCTCATTTCCCCTGCAAAAGGCATACTCATCGTTGAATCAAAACGAATACATTTGGCAGACCGGTGTAAAAATTTACCTAATCTCTATGACGTAAACGTCCTTTTAAGTTTTTCCCTTCTCGTGATATTTTCATGCATTTAGCCTACTCATTGCATTCATTCATGAATAAAGAACCCCCTTTGAAGATTATTCTACGGCGTTACCTGCAGTACTGTAGATTAGAAGATGGAATTGCGATTCAAACAGTACCATCTGCTAACTGAAAATATGCCCCCCAAAACGTAAATAAGCTTGACATTTATTTAGTGGAAAATCGCTCATTCATAATAAGCGTCAGTAACAACGCAAAATGCGAGAAGCTGCCCCGGTAAATTGTACTACTACGGTACAGTACTAGACTACTGCTGTGTTTGTCTTGGTAGCGATTGTGTTGGTTGAATTGGATTTAACGTTCCGTTGTATGGTTTAGGCTGAAATTAATTATTTTCATGAACAGATTGACAAAGTTTAGGCTGTGGCAATGAAGTTCAGGTTAGTAGTTAGATAGACTTTTGATTTAAGTAAGGGGAGTGCCGAACATGTTCTGTTGCCGTTTGACTTTCTAAACACCTGTGTAGATGTTTTTGTAGTGTCTCGCGTAGGCTACAGCGTTGCAGTGAGCTACACTGGTTTGAAACGACAGGTAATGATAATTTCACCCACAAATCGTTTACTTGTAATGTAATGTCATAATAAATCCTACAAAGAAAATGTATTTGTGAGGAATGTTTATTTTAACGATTGAAAACAGATGCATCATAGAACACTGTGGTATGTGTTGCCCGGGCAACAGAGGCTAATGTCATGCTAATGCTTCAGTGAAATAGTAGACTACCGTTTCCGAAAGTAGATGTGGGCCTACTTCCTTAATAATATCAGCTAATATTGTACATTACATTTCATAATTGTGTTTCACATCACAAAGTAAAATGAGTAAATAGTTATCACCCTGGCCTCTTTGCTTGTGGCGTTTCTGCAGCTGCCTTGCAGTAAAGCTATAGTTAGCCTAGCTATCTCCCAAGTTAACAGATGCGAAACGAATGTTCTGCTACAGGTAGTCACGCGTGTTTTCGTGACGTTAGTGACGTAGTGACGTTAGTAACGTCAGTGACTGTGGCTAGCAAATTAGCCACCGTTAGCTTCACTTTTCGCCACAAAAACTTAACTTAAGCCCAAACCATGCAACGGAACGTAAATTCCAATAGAAGCAACGCAATCGCTACCAAGACGAACCTTTTGACACCGCCGTTGTGTATGTAGGCCAAATATTGACTGAGTTTTAGGGGGGCGAAAATACACAATAAATAAATATATATGTGAGAGAACAAAGGTTGTGCTCTCACGGAAGGCTTGAGCACACCCAATGAATGAAAGAGCAATCCATTTGTAAAGGAAAAAAAGGCTAACAAACTACAAAACAAAAATACCGGGTGTCACAAATTGTATCATTATACCAATAAAACAAACAAAACAATTCAAAACCACTTTGAAAGTTGGCAACATTTCCAAGAGCGTGTTATTCAGTTATTTAGTTATTAACCCAAATTTGTGCAATTTGCTTGCTGTTGTCCTTTGACTCTTCTAGCTATACACATTCACTTTTAAGGTATGTCTACTACAGACAGGTGGAACTAATATTTTACTGGCATTACCCACCCCCCCACACACCCTTTCTGTGGGGGGGAAGTAAAATATTAGTTTCACATTAGTTTGACACGTAGTTTCTAAGAAGAGATTCACATTGGAAGACTACTTGAAACAGGACATAACCAGGACACGGAAGTATACAGTAGTTCTGAGAAGAGAATCAAAAGAGTTGGGCCCAGGTCGCATTCAGCCAGTGATAATTGCCTCAAAGCAGGTAGCAGAGTGTATCAACATTCAACACTCCCCCCACACCCTCCCTTCACAGACTTTAGACCCCTCCCATCCTCGTCCGCCCCTTATCGCTGACTCTGTTCCTACTCATCCAAAGTTTTCTTGAAAAACATTTTGCAAAACTAATGTTGTAGTTGACTGACACCAGTGGTTTTCCAGCAAACTGTAGCCGCCTCATTGGGTTCAGTACTAAGTAACCATCATTCCTTCGTTAACCTCCAGTCCCAAACTTTCTAAAGCAAGCTTATTTAGTTATTTTAGAAGATTCTAAAACATTCTCATTCACATATTTTTTGAAGAACTGTTCTGTTTTACAGTCTACCCTCCTTGGTGTGTTTGCTTACCTCGTCCAGCTTGTTAAGGTGGGCAGACATTAGGCTAACCAGCTGACCTGTGCTGATCTTATCCAGGACACGGCTCGACAGCTTCAGAGTCTAGAGGGTCAAAGGTCATGAAAGACACATGGTTTAGAATGTGAAGTGACAGGGATGTCACAATGGCTTCGGCCTGCATGACTAGAAGCGGGATGTGGTGCTTGTCCGATCTCCATCACACCCATGTGTGGCAGGACAGCTTTTGGCGTTTCAGGAATTCTATTTACCTCAACTCTAACGTGAGACAACATTCAATCTGTCATTATTTATTAGGATAAATGTAGTGTCATCGTTCATGAGAACGCACACACTCACACACACACCTTTTTATAGATTAGACTGAATAGGGCGATGCGGATCTGCATGCCCAGGTGGTGCAAGCCAAAGATGGCGGGCTGGAGGAGGAGGAAACGCACAGTGAAAAGCAGGCAGAGGCCCAGAGCCAGGTAGTAGCCCTGCTCCCTCTCTGGGGCATGGAAAGGGTCGAAAGAAGCAATGATTCGCCCCAGAAGCTGGGGCTGCACTGTCTTGGAGGCCTCCTGTGGAAAGACAGAGAGATGGAGAGGTTGTGAGACAAAGGGCTGAGAGACTTTTTTGACTTTTAAAGATACCTTTATTGGGCAGTTAGAACTGCCAGCTAACCAAGCAGTTTCACCACACCAGCCATTTCTTATTCCAACCAAACCCATTTCACTTACAAATTTCATAAATTTTACTTTCCAATAAAATAAAATAAAACAAAAGGGCTGAGAGAGGGTGAGGCTGAAAGAGGGTGAGAGAGAAATGAAGACAGATACAGTTCATGACAACTGAAAAGGTCACCATCCACCGCTAAATTGGAAAGAAATGAACAAACAACGAAACATGTCTCGATTGGACAACTGGAAACTAGGTTGAACATTTACCGTCATTGGGCATTCGTAAATATGTCACCCAGTGCCATATCAACCTCCGTTCAGGTAATGCGTCTTTTTTTTTCTAACATCTTGAACAACAGAAGTCTGTGATGCTGGAAGCATCAGACTGAGAATCAATTGAGTGCAACAAAAATGCTTCAACACTGGTCAAATATGCCCCAAAATCAACACATCTACAGTATTCTATATCTACCTCTCCTAATCAGTCCCTGTCCTGATACCTGTATACTTGATGGCCACGTCAGCAACCCCACAATAACAAGTTGACTCAACAAGTTGATAGCATAATACCATCAGACACTTCATGTTGCCAATAATAAACTAAGGACAAAAAACAGAAAAGTGACTGATCAAATGACAATGACATGAACCCCAACTCAAACAAACACACACAGTACCCAGTGGCAGTCACTAGGCATTCCCGATGCCATCTGGACTCACACAAGGTTACGTACTAACCTGTCAGCTTCCTCCTGTGGCCGAGAGCACTGGGTTAGTGACACCTTAGTGCTACATGCTTGTCCAAGGCTCCATGGATTAAGGCCATGGCACCAGTATACCGCCATACTGTAGTTTCCCCTAATTTATTAGTATGTACCACATTAGGCATAACGTAGCAGCAAAGGGCTGTTTTCTCAGTGAGTGGTACAACACTGTGCACAGAACATGGCAGGTGCTTGTATGGCACCCCTGACAATTATGGCTTGGCATTTTAATTATTCATGGTAGGTCCTTGTCAGATCCCCCCCCCCACACACACACACACACAAACTCAGAAAAAATACACTTACCCCAAAGTACAAAAGAACTCCATAAAAAAGAAACGGCCACAGGAAACAGCGGGAGAGAGCTCGCATGAGCCGAGGCTTCTGCTTGGACGAAGCTACTTCTCGGTCCCATTCTCTACATCAGGAACCAACGAACAAGAGTTACATACGGGGGGACGGAGGGGGACAGGGGGGGGCGGAGGGGGGACGGAGTCACCAGGAACACTTACTACTGAAGAAGAGTAAACACAAATGCAGAAAAGTTACAGGAAATTACTGAAAGACTGGCTAACAGTTACTGTACAGTAAAGCAGTTTGGCACATTGTTCTGCTGGGTTCATTTATAACCTGGGTGATTTGGCTCAGCCGGAGCCTTGATGAACGAATGAGGGAGAATTAATGTGTGTGTGAAAGAGAGAGGGGTGAAGACAGAGAGGTCGAGTGAGGGGTGAGTGACCATACCTAGCCTGTAAATCAAAGGTAAAGTTCAAATTCCCAGCAGACTTCAGTGTTTGCCACGATTAGAAAAAATAAAATGCCCACCCGTATTCCTCACTCTCTGGGTATTTGGAAGTTTCAAAGGTCAACATTTACATCCCGTTTAGATGTCTGTTGGCATGCTTTACCGTGACATGGCCTCACCCACTGACCCAATAGGGGCCCCTCGTGACAAGTCCTGCATGTGGACACTGTGTTCGTGTCGTCTCTGAGGCAAAAACACAGGTGGCATTTAACGGGTGACTAAAATCCTTTTCTCTTTTTTTCTGTCCAAAATCTTTCAAAGGTGTGACATTTACTCACTCTTAATAAGGGGGACAGAGAAAAAAGTAGTGTAACGCCAAAAAAAGAGAATCAGGGTGAAATGTTGAAGAGGGAGACAAAATGGGAAAGACTGAGAAGATTTTAGAGAATTATGAATGGATGGGTGAGTTCTGAAGATAAAAAGCATTTTCTGGAATCAGTAAAACATTGGTAGATGTGCAGATGTGACAGAGGGAAATAAATATATAAAAGAAAGATGTAACAATAGACAGAGAAAAGATGCAGTGAGCAAGGGACAACGGTAGAATATATTGAAAATGCAAAGACAATACCACTGAACTCAGGAGGACAACTACAAAGGAGGAATAAACTACAAAAAATTAACTAAAAACTTGAAAAAATCTTCCTGCAAATGATTTCAAACTCAAATACTTTTAATGTTTCAGAACAAGTTGATGATTTGAATTATTTGATTTGGTTCAATAGACACAGTTATGACAACAGACACACCTTTCTAGTCTTTCGGAGAGGTTATCTGCAAGGTCATACGAAGGTGCCTTGTAAACATCTGTCAACTCCAACGTCTTTTTGAAGCCCTTCCTTAACAATGGGGATGTCCAACTGCAAACAGAGAGAGTAGTTTGGTTAGTTCCCTGTGTGATGTACTGTACATCTGTGCACGTAAATTAATCCATGAAAGCTGACTGCTGAATCATAAGACATCAAAATGGTGCAAAGTTTGACGCTTTTATTGGCATTCTATTACTAGATGACTACATTTTGGAATTCTGTTTTCACTGAAACATTTGGTGGATGCTGTAATCGGTACTGCTGTGAATAATATCAATAATAGGCTAAGCCTGCTGTTTTGTATTGTATGTAGATTGGACGAGATGACTCATTCTCAATGGCATTTCATACGATATTACGGTGGCTAAACAATCGTAATTTAACCTACTGGAATAAAAATGGATGGCGTAATTTCCTTTGAGGAAATTAAAAATTCGGTATTAAAAGCTTTCCTTTTCAATTCACACTACGTATGACTATTTTGAAACTGTCATGTCCATCGTCTGAAAAATATCTGTGAAATACCCTGTTCTAAACTTCTCTGGTACAGTTGAAAGACGTCATTATTCAAAGATTAAGTACAACGTTTTTCTTACCAGAAGAAAAACTTGGAGAGGAAGTTTGCATCTTCCACAGGTGACTTCTGCATCCTAAGTGCGCCGCCAATTTCACTGCACCTGTATCGCTGTGTAGTTCACATTTGGTGGCCCTCGCGCGGTCCCCTGCTTTTTCCTATGTCCACTTTGTTTTGCTCCACCTTGAGTCTATTGTAAATGCGCAGTGATGTCACTGACTCCACAGTCTCTTCCCAAGTGCGAGTGGTGGCAACTAAATTACACTGTCCTCTGTTCACACCCCGGTGGCTCACACACTTGTGAGAGCACAGCTTGTCATAGCCTCGAGTTCGAACGACAGTGAAAACGCAGAGGTTTGAGAGAGAATCATTTATGGCCTCGCCAAAGCTCCCTGAGCACGTCATTTCCATACTGACAAGGCTCCGCAAAAAATGACACGAGTTGCACATTGTGGAAACACAATTTGCAAAGACATAAACTATGACCTGAATGGCACTGATTCAGCAGGCAATCATAGGATTTCATTCGATAGGCTAATGCCTATTTCTATTAATGCGATTATTCATTTCAGAATATGGGCTAGACTTGGCCAATTTTGGCCGATTATTGTTTACATTAGCCTACATGTTGCAATAAATTGGCTTAATACAATTTCACTGATAATTTGTGTGACAGGTTACACATCTAAGCGAAAAATAAATCAAATGCCTTTAAATTATTTTAAATGGTTCTTGTCATACCACATAACCTAAAAATCTCAAATAAAATCATGACAAAAATGAATAGTTTAAGAACCCGCATTTCAAAGATCTAAGGAAAGCCACAAGATGTTTTCTAAACTTCTGAATAAATGAGACTTTATATCCACTTTAGGTCAGATAGACAGTTTTAGGGAGGGTGAACACAAAAAAGAAGACATTCCATTATGGAACAGAGTGTGGCCTAACCCAACCATTAGTTCACAATACAGATTTGACCAGTTTTTGATAGTGCTGCTATGTATGTGAGTGTGTGAGAGAGAGTTTGACAGAGTATCAGAGACAGAGATGAGTGAGGGACAGAGAGAGAGAGAAAGGGTGTGTGCGTGTGTGTATTTGTGTGGAGTGCACACTAATGCAATTGAGAGACGTTATGGAACAGTCACATGAAGCTCATTGGGTGTTCACTTTGGGTCAGTTGGTGGTTGCACAACAATGTTAAGAGATATTAACACTGTTGATTAAATATAGCCTACTTACCATGTGTTTGCATCGAACCAATGCAGGTAACTCAGGGCTCTCAAGTCTCAAGCATTCCAACCATTTTTCACGCTCTTACACACCTTGTAAGTCTCACGCTGAGAAGTAATAACTTTATTCAATTAACGGACGAGGCGCAGACATGGAGGGAAGTTTTCTGCCGAGTCAATAGTTGTATCGAGTTATACAGAGTTAAATGCCATCTACCACCCAATCAGAAACGTCACCAGCACCAAGCAATAAGGACGATATAGGCTACTATAATTTCATAATTCATATGCAATTATGGCCGCTATAGAGTTAGCCCATACAGCCTATTATACATTATTCTATAGTGCCGCCTAGTCGTCAGTAAGGAATTGTGCATTCCTTACGTAGTTACACATTTGAAGTCTTCCATATGTGGCTTGTAGCCTACAGATCTATAGCTTGCACACATTTGTACGTTTAGTTTGGGGCGTAATAATGTTAGGATTGCAGAGCAAAGTAGCCAATCGTTTCAATGAACATGACGCTTGCATTGATGTAGCCTCCATCAACGTACGAATGGTTGAAAATATTATGTTCGGATGTTGACCTATAGGTGTCGCTATAATTCTTGAGCAGGCTTTCCGAATAAGAAGTAAGAGGAAGTTAGAGTTGTACTGGTTTCTTAACCACATAAATCAAGAAATCAAGAGCTAAATTGTTAGCAAGAAGTTACAAACGACAATAAGTCTTATTTCTAATATAATTGGTAACATTAGCCTACATGTATGGTACCAGGACACAGGAATTCTTTGTCAAGCGCAAGTAGAAAAAATAATAATATATAAAACCACTAGATCCGTTGAAATTGGCAGGTAATGTGGATGCTAACTGGAGGACTTTCAAGCTAGCTTTATATTGCAATTCTCAGGAGTGTAAAGCTTAGATAACGGGCTGATAACAGGTCAAATGTGCATTATTAGCACTACCTTGCAATGTCTTGAGTTCAAGGCCCAGCTTCGGGCCTGTCGATGCTTGGTTATCTCTCAGACTTCTAAGTGGAGCATGCATGTTCTCCCAAGTGCTCGAATGGGTTACCTTTGCAAATCACCCAAAGTATTAATGCTGAATAGATCGGTCTCCTACCACATGGGGTGAGTGCTTGGACTTGGCCCTTATTTGGACTTATAGCTTCCCTGAGAGAAAAAACAACAAGTAGGGGGGGTGGGGGAATGCACAAGCGAATTTCTTCGGTGGACACCCTGGCATGCCTGTGTGTCAGTGTTGTAGTCAAGACCACCTGAACCGAGACCAAGTCATGACCAAGACCTTGAGGGGTCGAGACCGAGTCAAGACCAAGGCAGGCCGATACCGAGTCAAGACCAAGGCAGGGCGAGACCGGGTCAATGCCAGACCACTCAAAATACACAAGCATTGGGTTTGACTAGGTAAAAAGTTGGATTGGATCTGTAACCAGGGGCGGACTGGCCATCGGGGATACCGGGGGAATCCCCGGTGGGCCGACGGGGTTGGGATGGGCCAAAATACCGGCCCACTTCCATCACCAACCGGCCCTCCCTCTGACATCGCCGGCAATTCCAACTATTTTTCATATTACACAGCTTGAACACATACAGTTAGGTCCATAAATATTTGGACATTGACACAATTTTCATCATTTTGGCTCTTTATACCACCACAATGGATTTGAAATGAAATAATCAAGATGTGCTTTAAGTGCAGACTTTCAGCTTTAATTTCAGGGTATTTACATCCAAATCAGGTGTAGGAATTACAATACATTTTATATGTGGCCCCCCCCTTTTCAAGGGACCAAAAGTAATTGGACAATTGGCTGCTCAGCTGTTCCATGGCCAGGTGTATGTTATTCCCTCATGGGAGTTCGTTATTTCATTGACAAGGAGCAGATAAAAGGTCTAGAGTTCATTTCAAGTATGGTATTTGTGTTTGGAATCTGTTGCTGTCAACTCTCAATATGAAGTCCAAAGAGCTGTCACCATCAGTGAAGCAAGCCATCGTTAGGCTGAAAAATCAAAACAAACCTATCAGAGAGATAGCAAAAACATTAGGTGTGGCCAAATCAACTGTTTGGTACATTCTTAAAAAGAAAGAACGCACTGGTGAGCTCAGCAACACCAAAAGACCTGGAAGACCACGGAAAACAACTGTGGTGGATGACAGAAGAATTCTTTCCCTAGTGAAGAAAAACCCCTTCACAACAGTTGGCCAGATCAAGAACACTCTCCAGGAGGTAGGCGTATCTGTGTCAAAGTCAAAAATTAAGAGAAGACTTCACCAGAGTAAATACAGAGGGTTCACCACAAGATGTAAACCATTGGTGAGTCTCAAAAACAGGAAGACCAGATTAGAGTTTGCCAAAAAACATCTAAAAGACCCTGTACAGTTCTGGAACAACATCCTATGGACAGATGAGACCAAGATCAACTTGTACCTGAATGATGGTAAGAGAAGAGTATGGAGAAGGGAAGGAACTGCTCATGATCCAAAGCATACCACCTCATCAGTGAAGCATGGTGGAGGTAGTGTTATGGCGTGGGCATGTATGGCTGCCAATGGAACTGGTTCCCTTGTATTTATCGATGATGTGACTGCTGACAAAAGCAGTAGGATGAATTCTGAAGTCTTTCTGGCAATATTATCTGCTCAGATTCAGCCAAATGCTTCAGAACTCATAGGACGGCGCTTCACAGTGCAGATGGACAATGACCCGAAGCATACTGCGAAAGCAACCAAAGAGTTTTTTAAGGCAAAGAAGTGGAATGTTCTGCAATGGCCAAGTCAATCACCTGACCTAAATCCAATTGAGCATGCATTTCACTTGCTAAAGACAAAACTGAAGGGAAAATGCCCCAAGAACAAGCAGGAACTGAAGACAGTTGCAGTAGAGGCCTGGCAGAGCATCACCAGGGACGAAACCCAGCGTCTGGTGATGTCTATGGGTTCCAGACTTCAGGCTGTCATTGACTGCAAAGGATTTGCAACCAAGTATTAAAAGTGACAATTAGATTTATGATTATGTTAGTTTGTCCAATTATTTTTGGTCCCTTAAAAAGGGGGGGGGGGGGGGGGGCACATATAAAATGTGTTGTAATTCCTACACCGTTCACCTGATTTGGATGTAAATACCCTGAAATTAAAGCTGAAAGTCTGCACTTAAAGCACATCTTGATTGTTTAATTTCAAATCCATTGTGGTGGTATACAGAGCCAAAATGATGAAAATTGTGTCAATGTCCAAATATTTATGGACCTAACTGTATAACATATAATATATATAAAGTTGCCTTGCCTTTCCTACTCAACATTTGCGTCACTCGCTAGCAGACGAAATTGTTTTTGAAAGTGAGAGCATGTCATCGGCACCAAAACGTTAGCCTGGCTCTACCCTCCTACGTACTTCCGCTCAATTTTGATTTTGCTTCTGTACTAGGTCTGGTCATGAGGTACGTAAGTCAGATGTCTCCGGTTAATTTTCTACCGGCCAATCAGCGAACAGAGGGAGTGGCTGAGAACGATGACGTTGATGTTGTGCGCTAGTTTGTGTTGTAGTTCCGTAATGGCGGCGGAGAAAGATGCGAGCGAAGCCATTCGGTCCGTTGTAGCAACGCTGCCGAATATCCATAAGCTAAAGCCGGAGCAAGAACAAGTTTTGCTGAGTTTTATTTTTGGCCATGATGTTGTGGCCCTCCTCCCCATGGGGTTCGGGAACCGAACTCTGTTACAGTAGTGGTGAAGGAATTGGCTAAGGCGAACGCTAGCGATTGGTTATGGCAGATCAGAGTGGCTCTGGGCAGATCCAATAGTTTTAAACTTCAACAAAGTATCCACCTACAAGGAAGACAATGCTTGTCAATGGAGCGAGGCCAGACTCTCTGTACAAATGAAATGTACGAGAGTCTGGTTAGGACCAGGCTACCAAAACGTAAAGGTGGACCTGAAAAGCTCAGGGAGAAAAAGAAAAGATGTCTGGAGGAAGGTGCATCAAAATATTTAAAAATCTATGATTTATTTGGGAAACCACCGACTGGTGACAGTGATACGACGGTAAGTTGTGGCGTTGACTTGGCCAAGAGCCAGTATCATTTTATTCCATGTGTCCATCCAGGCAAATTGGTGGATCCAAATGTTATTAAAACATATAACATAAAACATATATGATGTAATTTCTTTGTAATCATCCAAAATAATGTTAAGTGTATGGGTATTTTTCCTAGTAGGCCACTGACTGGTCGATACGTGTGATGCATTGAGTGGGCAACGCGCCGTGTATTGAGTGGGACACGCGCCGTGGGCCGGTCTGACAGTAACTCCCGGGCCACCCTTTCCCCCCAGTCCGCCCCTGTCTGTAATTGTGTATTTGAACAAAAAATGTGCACTTTTGCTAATGTTGTGTGCTTATGGCCAGTCAAAACAGTCTATTTAATATGTTTTCTTTTCTTTTTTTTCTTAGAGGCACATTAGTGGGCTAGGCCTACTCGGTGTCTGCTTTCACATCTCTCTCGGCCAAGTGAAGGAGCGGTACCGCGGCGTTTAATTTTACATTATTAAATCGGGAGAGGTATGCAGCTGACATGAGTTAACGTTGATGTAACATGACTTGGGGGGGGTCATATTCATTTACATTTTACATTTATGCATTTAGCAGACGCTTTTATCCAAAGCGACTTCCAAGAGAGAGCTTTACAAAAGAGCATAGGTCACTGATCATAACAACGAGATAGCCCCAAACATTGCGAGCAGCCAAAACATGAAGCATACATGGTGGAAAACCAATTAAGTGCCAAAGGGAAGAACCATAAGGGCATGCAGTTAAACAAGTTACAATACATATTCCGAGATTAAAGGTCCCATGGTATGCTGCTTTTGGATGCTTTTATATAGGCCTTAGTGGTCCCCTAATACTGTATCTGAAGTCTGTTTCCCGAAATTCAGCCTTCGTGCAGAATTACAGCCACTGAGAGCAGTCCCACAATGAACTTTCCTTAGGACATGCTATTTCTGTGTCTGTAGCTTTAAATGCTATGAGGAGGAGAGAGGCGGGGCTAACTGCCATGCTTCGGTCGTTTGCAAGTCATGATGTCTCTCGAGGAAAAACCAATATCGTGCTAGCACGGTCGTAGCTCATTTTCTCATTGGGGGCCAAATTCTCTGGGCCGGCAAAACAGGTGGAGAAGAAAACCCAGGGCTTGGTTTACACCCATCAAAATTTCTAGCCACTGGGGGACCAAAGGCAGGCAGGCGGAACTCATATTATATTATTATCACTTTAGGAGGTTATTTAACATTAGGTGCATTTGACTTCATGCAGCGAAGGTGTTGTCTGCAGCCGCCTGCGGCCCGGCTGACTTGAAGCAGCCAATGACATTCTCAGATTCAAGGCAGCCGGCTGTCGGTGCCGCCGGCGCTGCATGAAGTCGAACACACCTAATGTTAAATAACCTCCTAAAGTGAAATGTTCATGTCATGGGACCTTTAAAGTCGTAAATTTGCGAGAAAAAAATTCTGATATTCTCCGAGATTATAAAGTCACAAATTTGCGAGAAAAAGGTCAGAATTATACTTTTCAATAGGATTCAGCAATAAAGAAATACTCCCGATTTTAGCCCAGAATCACCAGATTGTAATAAGCATTCGGACTTTGAAAAGACATTGCCTTGATTTGGGCCTATTCAGAAGGAAATACGGTACTTATTTGGATTAGGTGATAGCTTTTGCTATCAGGAACTACAATGCAATGGACAGATGCAAGGATATCCTGGTTACATCTACGGGCAATTCAAATGGGATTCGTGGTTCAACAGGACACAATACGACAGACAGGGCTGGACTGGCCATCTGGCATACCGGGCAAATGCCTGGTGGGCCGACGCACTTTTGGGCCGAATCGCCAATATCATTTATAGGCTTTTTTTGTTGTTGAATGAAGTAGCCTACTGAAGGGGAAGATTATGGGCATATACCACGCTCACACAACTGATTTGTTATAGGCTAGTAGTTGTTATATAAGAATTAAAATAAAATATCTAGCTAAATTGGAGGACACAGTATTACTAGGTTACCCTATTTTAACCACTGCAGCCACCAAGCATAGGTAAAATGGTATCAAAGGTATCTGTATGGTAATAATCCAGTGTTGTTCAGAGGGCCATGCAGCTTTCCACTGTTACTTGCATGGAGATTGTGTACTATATGGCCTCCAAATCTTCAATAAAAAGTGAGTGAGTACACTGCTTCTCTTGTATTGATGCTCTTTTCAAGGTCATATACTACTTTCATATCACAACTCATATCATAGAATGCACGCATATTTTAAGAGGACTGTCTGCAGGGAATGTGTCTGACCAATCACGGTGGGTGTGGGCCGCCTGGGCCAAAAATGCCAGGGCCGATTTTTTGTCCCAGTCCAGCCCTGACGACAGATACTCAAATGAGTCGATTCTCAAGGTGTGGATCAGTTTAGAAGAGCGCAGCGTGTCCTTGAACCACAAACCTATTGAAAATTATATTTTGATCAGGTCATCCATTACTGCAGGCTTTATAGCCCACATGGCAAGCGGAGGCATATGTGCTGTGATGAGGTTGACCATGCATACCAGGTTCCTTGAAAACATTTACTAGCTCTTTATTTTGCTAATTTTGTGACTTTATAAACTCGGAGAATCTCCGATTTTTTTGATCGCAAATTTAATCTCGAAATATAAAGGCTATGGGGTAATTAAAATGTGATGAGAAATGGGCAGTATAGTTGCTGAAAATTTGCTTATTTTATTGATGAAACGGCTAATTTGTAAATTTGCTCCGACTTTTCGATAACCATCGCAGTGCAGCGCCACCTACTCTTCTGGCGGTGAATTGTTTTCAGCACCCACAGCCTTCGGAGTAGGCCTACTATTTACATTTACATTTATTCATTTAGCAGACTCTTTTATCCAAAGCGACTTCCAAGAGAGAGCTTTACAAAGTGCATAGGTCACTGATCATAACAACAAGATAGCCACAAAACATTGCGAGTAGCCAAAACATGAAGCACACATTGTGAACAACCAAAGTAAGTGCCAAAAGGAAGAACCATAAGAGCATGTAGTTAAACAAGTTACAATTAAACAACATGAACTGCTATAAGTGCAATTGTACCTGTGGAAAAATAAATAAATAATAATAATACAAAATAAATACAAAATAAACAAGCAACAATAATAAAAACAATATATCACAGCGAGTACAAAAAAATTAAATCAGTTACCACTAACCACAAGAGCAACAAGTCTCTGAGCAAGAGTCATTGTGATCCTTGAGGAAACTAACATCGGGTCAAGCGAACCATTCATAAGTACCGTTGTACTCCCGGAACAAGTGCGTCTTGAGCCTTTTCTTGAAGGTGGAGAGACAGTCAGTGTCTCTGATGGAGGTGGGGAGTTGATTCCACCACTGGGGGGACTATAACGTTGAACTATTCGTTGAACTATAACGTTGAACTATTCGTTGAACTATAAATTCCACGAATCCGTCCAACTCCGTCCGTCTGTCTGTCCGTAACGGAGTCAGAGTAGTATAAATCGGCCCTAATACGCCGTCGTATTATGTGGCCTGGCTCATTATCACAAACACAATCTGGCAAGCAAGTTCTGAAACTTAACGCCATATAACATACAGTATTACTTAGCTAATATACTCGCAAAATCTCTTTGTGTAATGGGGAAGAGATTTGTGAAGAGTTTTGGTAGGCTACAGATTGCAAACTGGTTGCATCACTGACTGCCTGGTATGGAAACTGCACTGAGCTGAACCGCAAAGCATTTCGGAGGGTGGTGCGGTCAGCACAGCGCATCACAGGAGGTGATCTTCCCTCCCTACAGGACATCTACACCAGCCGGTGCCTGTCAAAGGCCAGGAAGATCATCGGCGACCCCAACCACCCCAACCACGAACTGTTCACAGTGCTACCATCTGGCGGTACCGCAGCATTAGTTCCCGAACTAATCGACTACGAGACAGCTTCTATCTCCAGGCCACCAGGCTCCTGAACAGAACTGCCCCCCACCTCCCTTCTGAAACGGACTGTTATTACCCCCCACCTCCTTCTTGCACATCACGACTTTTCAGTCGGAGTAGCTACTGCACTGCCCAGCATAAATTTGCACTTATTATAAGCACCTTGCAACTGCCTACCCTCCCTGTTTCATTACATTGGTCAGTGAGTATTGTGTATAATAATTTTTATTTGTAGGCTATTATTATCTTATCTTTTATTGTTATTATTGTCCGCTACTATCTATTTGATTATTAAAAACTGCACTGTTGTAGGCTCAGCGGCACAAAGCTTTTCATTGTACTTGTAGGTTGTGTATCCTGTACATATGACAATAAACTTGAATTGAATTAAAAACGTTTGCTAGCGTCACTTCTGCCTAGTTTATCTTTTTTTTATGTTTTCTTTCTAAAAGTTTGATGTAGGCCTAGTCCCAACCGTCTCAGTGAGCGTCTCTTTACAGAATTTACACACGGCTGTGTGTTTTCTTTTGGACGTTTTTGAGTGCGAGGAGGGGTGGTGGGTAATTTCAAATAAAAAGAGTTAAACTATTGGTTTGAAGCCTGAAGTTTTACATCCAATAACAGTAATGATATTAACAAATAAATTAAACAATGCAATTTAGTGATATTCCCGCAGTTGTGATCTTGACCGGTCTTGAAATAAATCCCGAGTCCTCTTTGTCCGAGACCGAGACAAGACCGAGTAAAAATGCGGTCTTCAAACTCAGATACGGTATTGAATAGACTATCTTGACGACTGAAGTGCAGTCAGGCCTTAGAGAAATTACCAGGTTTTACAAGTTTTAGGATTTCTATTGTCATTCCTAAGTAAAAATGGCTTGTTCTCGGATTATGCTCATGGTTTATCTCCCAGATTGTTTGTCACTGCAGCGAAGTTTATGTTGGGGTTGTCAGGGCCCAGATTCTCTTGGAAGATGCACTTTAAGCATCGGCGTGCTTGTCAAAGCACATGTTATCAAATATAGTTTTCATCATGCACATGGCCACCTGCGAATTTTAGCGAACAATTTAGCTACGATCTATAAAGAACTATTCACTGGTAGGTCTTTGATTATGTTTGCAAAAAAATTTGGCCTGCCGTGTTTGACGTCAGCAATACCATCTAATTAACTTTGAGCGAATGGCATCGAATTGTGAGTATTCGTTCGTGGGGTATTTTTGGTGTAGCTCTGATAGCACCCAGTGGTCACGTGCACCCCAGCCGCAGAGTGTTATCAACATAAAATTAACAGGCAAGCCCCATGTCAAACAAAGTCAAAAATGCTTGCCCGGCTGGAGCTGAAAGCGACGGTAGCGATGTTGAATGGGATCTCGGGTTCCCGTCGTCGAAAAAGACAGTGGACACAGCGGTAATATAAATGCACACGTGTGTTGCTAGCTCCTAAGAGCGTGCTCAAGCTTCCACGAGCTTCGAAGTTACGCTTGCTAGCAGGCGTCAATCTGTAATCACATTTCAGATAACCACTTAACATATACTTGCTCCAAAGTTATACATTTTAGACAACATATTCCAGCAAAGGTTTATGTTGCATAGAAAGACTCAGCTGTCAATATAAGGTCATGTTCTCATCCATGTGTTGCTAATTGGGCGCGTCAAGTTTATTGACATTGGCCGGGTTTCCCAGATTTGTTAAGAAGCTCTTAACGCTAAGAGCTTCTTTGGAGCGTTCTAAGAACGCTCTAGAACGCTCCTAAGAACGCTCTTACAACGCTCCTAAGAAGCTCTTACGGTTAAGAGCTTCTTAATGAATCTGGGAAACCAGGACATTAACTACCTAGAAACTGAAGGCTAGAAAGTGGCTACGTGCTGCACCAAACTTTGTAGTGTAGCTCGTAGCCGGACACCTCGAATGTTCTGAAGGAAACAAATATTTTGTCAAAAAAGGATAATGCCTCCTGTTTTGAATGGGGACATTATCCTGCTGACAAACTATACTCAAGCAATACTGTGACTGTTGAATACTAATTTCACACCATTATTTTGAAGAACTGAATACACACCACAGCATGGGATCAATGTTCATAGAAATCATTGTTACGTGTTGCAAAGGTGTGGAACATTTTCCTGAAAATATTCCCCAAAGGTTTTATGTGAATTTCTATCAACTCTGCTTATAATGGTGTTATATATGTTTCTTCTGTAACCTACATTAAAACAATTAGCAAGACATTAGAGATGTAAATTGGAAAACAGATTAAAAGGCCATTTAAGGGCCTGTGGCACAGTGAAAACAGCCATCAGATGGGAATTGCAATTCACTGCTTGTGCAGGTGTATGCTTTCTTTACCTGAACCCAATTTTTCTACATCAGTCTCTGACACAATTGATCATAGTCAAGCCGCACACACAATGGTACAGTATTTGGCCCAGCAAACACTTGGGTCATGTTATAGCCTAACTTGACCCAACTTGAGTATAAGAAGCACTCCTGTATTTCTCTTGCTCGCCTAGTTTGTATAACTAGTTGTTTAGTTTAGAGGCTGTGCTTGGTTTATGCTTTTGTGAACAGAGAAGCACACCTTTTGGGCAACAAAGAAAACCACCCATAGTGGCAGATCTGCCCATCAACCAGGGGTTTTCTGCTGGTAGTGCAGTATTGAAATTCAGTGGCCTTATAGTGAGAGTGCTCATCAGCCAATGTAAACAAACCATTTTGTTATATTTTCCTTTATTTGTAATTTAATCTTTATCTGTTTCCAGGGCACAAGTGCAGGGGTTCCAGTGGAAGAAGACAGTGTGGCTAAGTTAAAAAGAGCTATTGACACTGGAAACGTCCATCTCGTTCAAGAGCTGTTGGACAATGGTACAGTTTGTCGATGGCTACCTCAAGTGTAATTTAAAATGAAAAAAATGTGTATGTTGACCTTATAACTTGTGTGTCAGGTCTGGATGTGGAGACGAGACTTGGCTTTGAGTGGACACCTCTCATGTGTGCTGTTCATGTTGCTCATTGTGAGCTGGCTGTGCTGCTCCTGAACAGAGGGGCCAGCGCCAACTTCAGCAGAGGTAAGATCCATCCACTTCCACCGTCAATTACCAAACAGTTAGTGCTAGAAGGGTTTCTTCAACTCAATAAATACATTGCAAAGTGTTCAAATGTTTTTTCCAGATCCAAACACTTGTGGGGAAAGCAAAAACGACCGTAAATGTAGTGACTCTTCAAATTATTTTTTAAAACACTGTACTTCAGTGTACAAAAATTGTTTTTTTACGCTGCTAAAAAACATGAAAGGAAGACTTAATCACACATCGGGTCCCAATGAAAAAAATACATTACTGATCAAAATCTTTGATCTTTGATCTCTACTGTACATTGTGTAATTTGTTACATTTACATTTAGTCATTTAGCAGACGCTCTTATCCAGAGCGACTTACAGTAAGTACAGGGACATTCCCCCGAGGCAAGTAGGGTGAAGTGCCTTGCCCAAGGACACAACGTCAGTTTGCATGACCGGGAATCGAACTGGCAACCTTCGGATTACTAGCCCGATTCCCTCACCGCTCAGCCAACAGACTCTTTGTTGAGAACAAATTGACACAACTATGGTCAATGGACACCAAAATCACCAACTAATTGAGGGCTGGAGTCAAACTCACACCGAAAGTCAAAGTAAGCAATTGAAATCACATGCTGTTCCAACTTTTGGCTCAGTATGTGTGTATGGCCCCCACGTGCCTGTATGCACTCCCGACAATGTCTGGGCTCCTGATGAGATGGCAGATGGTGTCCTGGGGGGATGTCCTCCCAGACCTGGATCAGGGCATTCATGAGCTCCTGGACAGTCTGTTGCGTTACTTGGCGTCGTCGGATGCCCTCATGCAGGGTAGTTTGTTTCAACCCTCTTGTTCCGTTCTCCACATACACTAATAGAGTCAAAAGTACCAATCACACTTGCCAGTCACATTCCTCTTAATCAAAACTAAGACAAATACCGTGATTGTGCACTAGGCCACATTCAGAACACTGGGATCCGCAAGTATCGCTTTCAATTAATCCCTCGATCGATGACTTTCTCTTGAACAAAACCTGTGTTTTGTTGAAACGCTCCCCTTCCCACCTTCTTTTCATTTCCACACGTGCACCAGACCAAAGACGGGGGAACCAATTAGAAGGCGTCTCATTCAGCCTCACCTGCTATTAATTAATTGCTATGACGCCAAAGAGGATCTATTGCAAAACATCCAGTTAATCCTCTGGTGTTTTCAGTTCACACTGCCATATTCCAGTCTCTGGCGGGAGAAATTGAAGGCATCTGTCGGATCACACTGACCCACTGTGATTAAAGACAGGGAGAGCAGAGACGAGCGAAGGTCATAAACCCGAAGGATTGAGCTAATCTGGCTAATACACAACTGTGTGTAGTGAGTGAGCATGTTGAAGGCTATAGTCTATAAGCACAAATCAGTGTGTGTGTGTGTCTGCTTGAGCGTGTGTGTGCGTATTCACAGCAAACAGGAGAGCTACAGCCACTTCCTAATTAGCTTTCCAGTAAGAGAGGGAGGAGAGGAATGCAGGAGTGATTGATAAAGCCGGTATACAGAGCGTGGCTCTGTCGTCATTCCTCCAGGCCGACTCAGGCCTTTTGTTTATTTACTCCCAGCCCCAGCACATGAATACTGGCAGTCTGCTTACCACCCCTAGGCCAAAAACTACCCTAACACATACACACACACACCAGTTTATTACTATCCGAACCTCCGATTCACCGTCTGTTGTCATGGTGGCTTTATGTTCACTTGGTACATACAGTACCATGCTTTCAGTCCGGTTCCATCACTCAAGGTCACATTAAATCCACTGTAGTTGGGATGCAGTGTTACTCAACACCTGAGTAAGAACAGGAGATCAGAAAATTGCCGTCGCCCCTCCACATATCTTATCATGCCGAGAGATAAGAGACAATTCCACTGAGCCTCATAAAGAAGGCACAGTTCCTGCTCAGAGATAAAGGAAAATTGATCTCTTTCAATGGGAACCTGTCCAATTATATGTTTTTGGAGCATGCGTGATGAGACTGGCTGCCTGGTACATTGTTTGTCAGTTAGCATGGTCTGTTCTCTATGAAGAAAAAATGAAATATTACTTGATATTCAATGACAAGCAATTGTATTCTTGATCTCTTCCAAATACAGACCAATACACTGTTCTAATGGCTGCAGTCACGGCATCCGCCAGCGAGGACAAGATTGTGAAGTGCGTGGAGCTACTTCTGTCAAGAAATGCTAACGCAAACACATTTAACAAGTAAGATAAATAACTTGTTATATGTCAACTTTATATGATCTCTTGTTGTTTGGCAACCCTGCCTCCATCCTGCTTTTTCCCTTTCTTTTGCTCTCTCGCTTACTATTCCCACCACTGTTACCCCCTTGGAAACCCTCACCTAGTCTGGTGTTCCATACGTGGCATCAGACAACTTGAAGCCCCCCTGACAGCCCACAGACAAACACCGTCCGCAGAATGAGTGCGCAAGCGGCGGTAGGAAATGGATTGTTTCCTCTCCAGACAAAATATTTAATGAACAGTAACGAGAGACAGAGGGTCTGTGTACAAGGGTAAAATAAAGGGGAAAGGGGGGGGGGGATGCCCCCTTACAGCACGAGCAGAGAAAACGCCACACACAGACATGCACCCCTCCTTGCTTTTAGTATTTAACAAGCAATTTACTCTAGCTGCATTTCCAACCCCAGTCTGAGTGCATACAGATGCGTTCTGTCGACTGAAACATCACTCAAGAACAAGATGTGGGGTCCATGTTCACATAGCTCACCTGCAAGATGGAACAGGCTGTGAGGCCAACTCTACAAGGACTTTTTAGTTGCAACGTTCTCTGCGAACTCGCAAGCTCCCTAGCCAAAAGTTATATCTTTCCCTCAGGGTATAAACATAACTTCAGTGATGGACACTCGGTTTCACCTGATAGCTAATGGCTTCATAATAGTTGAGGTTAGCCGTTTCTCTAGCAACGCTATTGTTCCTCCCTTTGTGACGTTCTAAACCACGTTTGCTCAGTCAGGTTTGCATATTGATTCTCCATTTATCTGGGAATAGGTGAGCTAAAACGCATACAGTACGCACGCAAGCTCACACACCTGTCAGTGAATGACCTTGTTGTCACCTGGATGCAAGTGAGAATTGCCCTCTGGGAAAAGCCACAGACACACAGAGCCCTAAAAACATCACAGACACACAGTGTCAACACACTGGTGGCCCAAGAGGAAGCAATTTGTTGTCAGTGTGAGAAATTGCCCCTGTCGACTCGCCTGAGCCCCCAAATCACCACTGCCTGCCCCTCTCACACATATTTTACATTGACTTTCTCACACACAAAACACCTCACTCAGTACACAGTCATTAAACTTTTTCTTGCTTTCTCTCGCGCACACACGCTCCCCTGTTCCTGGGAAATGTCAGGTATTGTGATGAATATCTCCAGGGCATTCCCACACCTTGATTTTTCTCACCCACTGTTTGAGAAAGGTTACTAGCAATGTCTCTATAACATTGCCCAACACAGCATCGTAATACAGCCTGGTGCAGTACCATGGGATGAGTGACAGTGGCAAGGTTACTCTGCTGTCTCAATGGGGCTCGACTGTTAGTTACCAGTTTGAGACCAAAACCACTTGTTTTACACGCTGTCGAGTTAGTTCTTGAATTAGCAACGCTAATGTTACTAGATAAAAATACATTTGTGTATCTTAAGTTTGATATTTTCCACTCCTGCTTTCGATATAAATGATGTCTGCTGTGTGGAGGCAATGGAACAGTTTTCCAGACTGTATTATGGTGGAAGGCTACCACATACATAGTGCCAGAAGAGTTTGACCGGTCTGGGGCATAGTATATGGTGCCCTTAAGTGGCATAAAGCAGTTCCACATCTAATTCCACTCCACTCTCTGTCCTTTCTCTTGTCATGAGGACTGACATGACCTGCCTGATGCTGGCGGCAAGAGAGGGCTACAGTCAGGTCATCAACCTGCTGGTGTCCCACGGGGCTGAGGTGAACGCCCAGGACGGGCATGGCTACACGGTGAGGGAAGCTAACAACCCTTAGTGTGACTCCAATGGACTTGCATTTACATTTAGTCATTTAGCAGACTCTCTTATCCAGAGCGTCTTACAGTAAGTACAGGGACATTCTCCCCAAGGCAAGTAGGGTGAAGTGCCTTGCCCAAGGACACAGCGTCATTTTGCGCAGTCGGGAATCAAACCTGCAACCTTCTGATTAATAGCCTGACTCCCTAACCGCTCAGCCATCTGACCCCCACTTCTTGTTTTTTTCCCTCTAGAAATAGTAACCACTTATTGTGAACAGCAAGCTTTATTTTAAGGTATTATAATTGTTTGATTAAGAGATTGGCATATTAGTCTATGTTCTTGCAAATTGGCTTTCATTGTGCCTGTCTTGGGAGTTTTTCAGCCAATTGTACCATTTTAGTTGCAGGCTTTTGTTTGTCAGGATAAAATGTCACTGTATTAGGATGGATGGTATAGCTGATATTCACAGGTCATTAAGTGTGTTTGTGTAGTCGGTCGGTGGCTATGGGTTATAATATTAGTAAATACCATTTGAAGACATTTCCATAATTTGCATCAAAAGCAATTGTAAGGACCTGATTGCTTATAAGACAGTGCACGTGTGTGCGATGTCAACCCTCCAGGCTCTGATGATGGCGGTGCAGTACGGCAAGGAACAGGCCGTCCTGAAGCTGCTTCAGCTGGGAGCGGACAGGAGCATCAAGAACCGCACAGAGAAGACTGCAGCCGACCTGGCCACGGTGTTCAAACAATCTCAGGTGTGGCGGCAATGAAAATATATACGGTAGCTATAGGATATAGCTGTAGAGTTCTGACATTTTGACATCGACCTGGTAGCCAGGACATGTAGAAACACTCAAGATATTTTCTTTCTCTTCCTGGCTGTTTTGATAGATCACCAGGATCCTGGCCAGCCCAGACAACACTCACTCAAACGTGGGGACTTCCAAAGATGAGAGCCTTTTTAAGTTCTTCAGGCGGAATCCTGACCCTTCAACTTCCAAGGAGAGGTGAGAACAGACAAGTCTGCACACTTATTGAGATTTTAGAAGCTTGGACTGATGGTTTCCTTTTAGATGGTTAACTACCTCAGGAAGTTGTCATTAAACAATCTATACACTAACCCTACATTGATCTGATGTAATATATATTAGTAAGTTTTTAGGTTTTAATAGTCTAGAAGTATCTTTGAGTTGTTTAAATCCACCTTAGATCTACTATATTAGAAAGGGGTTTCCCAGCAGGGGTTGTAAAAATTCTGGTTCATTTTAGTCAAAGTACAGTGCATGTGGCCCTCTAGTGGACATTGTGGGCAAAAAACAAAACGGGTGTTGGTACAGACATTGTGCTACCAGACATAAACGATAATAAACACTGTTTACATGTGGTTTTGTACCAGTTTTGGCTGGCGAAGAATTCTGCATCATGTTGCAAAAGCACAGACTGATGAATGTTTCTATTATGTCTGGCCGTGGGATAAACTGTGAAATCATAACAACATTGGACAGGGGGAAATTAACAAATCAAATCCCCTTGAGCTTTTAGATGGAGTGTATGTCTACAACACATCTGTTAAGTTGGGAGGAAGGAAATAAAAAAAGTGCATTGTAGTCAATTATGAGATTGTATATAAATACATTAGCAATGAAGACACTAGCTGACACCCAGGATACATTTTCTTAAGTGATATTCAGTTGCCTCTACCAACCTCCACAGTCTGGCCAAGCTGTGCGACATCGAGCTGCTTCTCCATGGCCTGGACCTGGAATACCTGTCTGACATCATGATGGTAAGCATCTCTCTCTGCTCCAGAGCCTCCTGCAGCTAGTCTGGCTCATAACCTTGGACTACACATGACTTATGAAGACTGGTTTGGTCTGGAACTGACTGGTTTACTCATGTTATGTTCAAATGCACATGCAGGCTGCATTGACAGAAACACACATGGCACACCTGCATGGCACACCTGCATGGCACACCTGCATGGCACACCTGCATGGCACACCTGCATGGCACACCTGCATGGCACACCTGCATGGCACACCTGCATGGCACACCTGCATGGTACACCTGCATGGCACACCTGCATGGCACAGCTGGTCGGCGAATAGTTTTAATTTTTACCATTGAGTGATATCGACTTCTCCACTGCAACAGGAGAACAACATCACCTGGAGCTACCTGTTGACCATGGAGAAAGATGACCTGGAGAAGGTAGAGAGAGCAATGTTATCTTCCTAGAATTTAACTTTAGACCTCATAATATGATTTTATAAAAAAAATGGTTCTTTCCTACTCCTAAAGTAATTGGCTAAGGCAACACACACACAGCTGTGTGGAGTTTTTACACGTTGCTTGCTGCAGTACATCCAAAAAATAAAATGCATTATTCAAAGCATAAGTACATTATTTCAAGAAAATACATTGTTTTCTTACTGGTATGTCTCTTGTCGTCTTCCAGATAGGTGTCACAGACCCAGGTGACCAGAAGAAGGTCCTGTGTGCTGTACAGGAGATGCATCAAGATAGCGTGGACATGGATATGCTCAACCAACTGGAGAACATAGACAGTGGGTATGCTAACTCTATATGTTTCAAATGTTTTTTTTTTTTTTTTTTTTAAGGCATAATCTATCCATGATACAATTCTACTTTATTTTTTCCGACTACCTTAGCTTTAGATGACTAACTACAGCTGCGCTCTGTTTGCCAACCAACAGCCCATTTGTTTCCTGACCCCCACATTTGCTATTAGTCAGTAATCTTACACAGAAAGCTTTGTATGCAGTGTACTGCTGCTTATCACCCAAAGTGACAACATTTAACTTTTAAAACATGAACTAAAACAAAATGAGCCACTCATCTTAGAACTTGGACCGTACACACCTGAAACATCTCAGCATTCTCACCGGACGCCATCCCTCATCCTGTTAACGTGCTGTATAACAGGGATGTTCATACCCCCCCCTACCTATCGCCTCCATGGTTTCATAGTCAGAGATGAGCTCCAAGATGAAGCTACGCTAGGGGTCCTAATGGTTTAAGCGGGCCCAGTAATGATTTGTAAGGTGAGGGCCGATGGAAGGGCTCTTCCCGCCACAGTGACTGATGATGGACCAGTGACTCGGGCCAAACGGGGGCTGTGTCTGCATATAGTTTGTCAGGCCATGAATCCTAGCTGTAGGAGTCTCGGAGCAGGGACTGACACAGGTGAACTGTACCGTTACAGGGATGCCAGGGAGAGAGGTGCGCGGTTAAAGAGACAGTAAATTCTGCAGTGTAAATCCTGTACTGTAAACAGTCAGTCATGGATGCGGTGGAGCAATGACTAGAGCTCATACACCAGTCCCAGTGGGAATAGGACTGCTGCAGTTGGGGGTAAGGATGAATAGTTGATTTGGGTGGGTGTTTGTGTGTGTTTCGTATTCCTCCCAAGGATATGTTTGTAGGACTTGTTTGGCTTTCAATCTTTTATTTAAGAAGAGCTGTTAACTGTGTTTTACATTTACATTTAGTCATTTAGCAGACGCTCTTATCCAGAGCGACTTACAGTAAGTACAGGGACATTCCCCCGAGGCAAGTAGGGTGAAGTGCCTTGCCCAAGGACACAACGTCAGTTTGCATGACCGGGAATCGAACTGGCAACCTTCGGATTACTAGCCCGATTCCCTCACCGCTCAGCCACCTGACTCCCTATCAGTCCTGTTTTATCAGTCCTGTTTCTTCCTTCTTGGTCTTTAAATTGTATTCACGATTACCTACACATGCACATGCAGTACTGGGTTAATTCTCATATGAAGATGAGTTGTCATCCGGTTAGGGTTAGTGCCAGTACACTATGCTTTGTGTACTGGCACACATGACGCATTACGTCCCCATCACACTGTGTAACCTTGCCATGCTCAGTATGGGAGGAATCTAATTCACATTCCTGCTCCATTCCAGCACCAACACCATCACTATCACCCCCCGCATGTCTCACCCTTAGGACCCTACCACGGGGTCCTCTCCCCAACATACTCAAGCGCAGGTCCGGGCCCCATCACTCACCCGGGATCCTAGATAAACTAACAGAGCCCTCCACTCAGCGCCCTGGAGGAAGACGGGAACCCCGGTCTGACTGACAATGTTTACAAGCCACACTTGACAGAGTGTGAGGACTGAACTGTTTCTTCAGCGCAAGCTAAACAGTGGGTTTGAGATGCTGAGACCAGACCCCACAGGTGTTCTGTCTAACTGGATGTTGAGTAGAAGAGAATTGACAAACTTGATCATCTTGGGTCTGTCACCATCTCCATCTTCAGATTCATCTTTTCTTTCTTTCTCAGTTTGCATGTAGTTGTATCTATATGAGGCTGGTGTACTTCTGTGTGTTAGAGCTAGCATGCACCAGAGTTAACACATGCAGCTAATAACTGACCCGGAGATAAGTCCAAACACTTGACCTCAACAACTAGGCGACAACAACACACATTCTGCAGTATAGATGCAGACCACTCGTTTACTGATGTGTGTGTGTGTGTGTGTGTAGGAGTGAAGAGTTGTATAACTTCCTGATCAGCCTGAGGCAGCAGTGCTGCTACCTGACTGAGACGGTGCAGGACGTCAACACCCGCTTCCCTCGACAAGCCTCTCAGGTGATCTCTGGGTGCAAGAGGGGGCTTTCTGGATAGGCTGGTTCCAGTTTCTTTGCATAGGAAAGGACTTGCATAAAAATGATGTGGCTGGAAATGATCTCCTGTGCAAGTTTTCTTCTTATACTTAAATAGTATTAGCACCGCTAGAAAGTAGTTCTCAGAGAATGTTCTATGGACAGATGAGGTAAAGAAAGTTTTCAAAGAAAAGAATGAATTCACACTTCAAAAAGGATTCTATATTCTAATATATTAATTTAAATACATAAATGACAGTAAATATAGTTCTGAATCCAATGTTTGGTAATATTAATAGTGAAATCAAGGACAAAAAGTCATTTCTCAGAAGTTATTTGAACAAAGTGCAAGGACACACCAGTTTTGCAACTGCATCCATCAGTGCCTTGATAGAAAGCTCAACAGGGGACCAGTCCAGTGTATGCTGTTTTACTTCCACTGACCAGGGCTGCGTTTCCAGATAACGATGGATCGTAGCAACGATCGAGCAAAAAAACGAAACTATCCATATTTCTTACGTGCGTTTCCCAAACATGCTCGTAAGGAGTAGGCTAATCTATGCGCTTTCAAGAGCTAAGAATTTTAAAGAGACACTTCAGCAACGATGTCTTTGGGAACGGCCCGTAAAACTAAGATTCATCGTACGATGGATTCTACGAACAACTTAGGCTTACGATGCTTTGCTTTCGGGAAACGCAGCCCTGGCCTTCAATATGAAACTTTGTTTCTACCACTTGCTTCTTGTTTTCTGGTTCTTTCTCTTGGTCCCACTCACACATTGTTCTGATGTCCCCAGCTTGTCCTCTCTCTGGACCCTCAGAAGGAGGCCCAGGCTCTCTGTAAAGATCTGGTGGCTCAGACGGGAGACCTGCAGAAGGAGGTTGCATGCCTCCACAGCCTTCTCTGCAAGGTCAGTCCCACACCTGCACAATCATGCTGAAATGTTTCCCTCTAGAACTTTCACACTGAAGCAAAACATATCTTCTCCAACCAGTGCTGTTATACTACTGAGCAAATGGTGTATAAATCAATAAATCATTTTGGACATTCACCTTCTTTAAAAAGACATGTATAATGTTATAATCTGTATATTATATATACTGTATATTCTTTGCCGTGTGATAAGTTTATTTTCCTGAATGTAGTGTCGGAGATGGTGGTTTGCTAGTCCGTACTCACTGTTCTTTTAGGATGTCAGAGAAGTAGTAGAAGATAAGTAGTTAATCATATCGGACTCCAACTAGGTGCACATAACATAACTAGTATCCTTGAGTGCTGTACAGACAATTACGTATCTTATGTAGGTGAGTATTGTTGTGTTCAACACTTCAGCTGTTAAACCAATATTATAATAGTGCTGTTGGGTTCAACCACAAAGTGTACAGAACTGATCTTCAAGGCCAACAGTAGTTAACATGTACATGTTAACTGAAGATGCCCCTTCCAAAATAGAAACTCAGAAACGTTATTCCATAGTTCAAAGCACACAGAATGTGAATGTTCAGTTTATAACCAAATCAATCAGACTGTCTCAATGTATTATTAATCGAATTTATGAAAGGTCTCAATCATATTTTCATCATATTCTGTCTTTTAAAGATTTTGATGTGACCAATCAGCTTGTTTTTGTTTTGTTCCGTTCACTATTGAGGCTCAAGGTTAGCCTGAGACAAAGCTAGATTGCAGATCCTTGAGATTTGCACCAGTACAGAGGTCGCATACCACAAGCCTAACCCTATTCTATCCTTAAAAGTATGCACAAGAGGCATCCATACAGTAGCATTGTTTTAACTACACCTGCTCAAGTTTTGCTCAAAGTTCACCTTTATAACAGTCTTATAAGGATATAAGGCCACTCATCTGAATGTGTGTGTGTGTATGTGGATAAATGTATTAAAATAGTGTGTGTACACCCAGGGTTTTTGACAGGGCAGAGTTCTCACAGCCTATAACTCTAAGGGGGATCAAGGGGTGGAAGGAAGGGGGTGGTCTAAGATGATAGCTAGCGGTGTGAGACTGGAATCTGACAGCCAATGGAGGCCATACGGACCCATGTTCTCATGGCTCAGAGAGGACATAACCTAGCCCCGTGTATCTGGTCTGTAAAGGCTCATCTCCACACTTTACACATAACAGAGCTGTTACCGTTTTGTAAAATAAAATTGAAGCCTTAAGCAGCATTGCCCCATAATTCAAGCCCGTTCAGAAGTCTGGAGGTTCAAACTGCAGAAGTCAAAGCATAGAAACTCAAGCTATCTCCATATACTTGTACAATCGAATATAGAAATACAATGAGATTTTCTGAATTGTTGTTGGGGGGAATCAAACCAGCAGTCTGCAGTTCAGCTCTCTTCCACAGCACTGGATTTGACACAAAACCAGCTGACCTCGGTCTTCTGGTTTAATGCCCAAACTCTCAGCCGGGTTGGGGCATGCTACCTGCAAGCTACACCCTCAGCTTGTTTGTATGCATTGTTGTGACTACTTCGCTAGCACTCTGCTACAAACGCTAGTCAACGGGGAGTCCAGCTGTTATTTACCTGACTTCTGGTGCGTCTTTTTAGGTGAGGGTGTGCAGGTACACTAACTGTGTCTGGACTCTCAATGTTTTAGTATGGTATCAGCCTTTATTTTTTTTGTCCAAAAATTATATATATTTGTTTATTATTCTAATATATATATATATATATATATATATATATATATATATATATATATATATATATATATATATATATATATATTAGAATCGAATATATCTCTCTTGATCATGAATGAAATAAACTGTGAAACTGAGTTGAACGGTAAATAATGGAACATAGAAATGCAGCCTGTAGAAAATAAATTATATATATATATATATATACATATTGAATAATTTATTTATTATTTATGTAGAAAATAAATTATATATATATATATATTTTTTTTTTTTTTTTCTAAAGGCTGCATTTCTATGTTCCATTATTTACCGTTCAACTCAGTTTCACAGTTGGTTATTTCATTCATGATCAAGATTGGAAAATGTTACTATTGATTACAAATTAAACGTTTTAATTACCAAACAATATTTAATCGACATGGTTTAGATATTCTGTATCTGCTGCGTTCCTTATGTGTTACTTCAGCCAAACAGTGAAGCCTTTATTTACACTAGTAATACGATGCTTCACTGCTAGAACCCCTAATAACACAAATAATACAATCAAACATAAAAGGGATCCGCGGCAGACATGCTGCTGGACGTTAATTGAGATGTGGAAAGCTCCTGTGATCAATGGTGGCGGCTGTGACCGACCACAAATGTTGTGGTATATTGGATGCAAGTTTGCATGACTCTTAATCACATGAATGTTTCACAGCTCACAGTTCCATATTTAAAGATTGTGGCTCATGCACTTGGCTGCCATCTAGTGTCCAGTATAAAGTTCTTAGTTGAGATGAAGGAGCGTTCCTGGATAGTGGGTTATGTTTTGTAAACTCAATCATTCCATAGCGAACTCAACCCACTTATCATGAAATGGAGCAGGCTCATGGTAGGGTAGGGGTGGCATTTATTAATCCTAACTTTCAGCACAGGCTTCAACTATATACATTACATATACATTATAAACCTACAGTATACAGAAGTGCAAAGACTGGTAGCACTTATAATGGCTAGAAAATACACAAATGCTTACGGACTGTAAAACATGTTGTAGGGGATCTGTCTGTTTAGCCTGATGGTTGAAGTGAACTGGCAGAGACCTGGTGCGATCTCTCTGGGATTAGGTCAGACCTTTCCTGGGTGAGGTTAGGCTGTCCACTTAGGTTGGGTATACGTGTGTGTGTGTGTCGGCAATTAATGTGTCTACAATGTGCTCTCGCTTGTGATGCTCTCCTCTCTCCTTTCAAGATGGACGAAGTCGGAGATTTCTGTGCTTTTCCTCAGCCTGGTTCCCACGGCCAGTGGAGGAGATGGGCCCTGAAGAGGTTGTCATTGAGCATGCTTGGAGCTGGCCTACTATTTCTCCTTTCAAAAGCCAAGAATTTGAAGGTTTACTTCTAGAAATTCTTCTTCTTTTGGTTCATTATGTCTTAGGTTAGTAATAAGTTGTCATTGGCTGGACATGTTTGAAAATTATAACTATGAAAATGTCACACATTTAGACTGGAAAGTTATTCTTATTTGTACTGTTTGTTGCTGTATAGCGTTCAGATTTGTGTTTTGCATTATTTTTGTATTACTTTCATATTTCTGATGGGGGGGGGAAAGCTTCCCTTTTCTCAGTTTTGGTGAAACTCCAAATAAAAAAACTTTGCGTAGCTATATTTAATTGCTTTAATGCTCATCTTAATTTAAGTAACTCGATCAGAGGCCGCGTTTGTTAATGTGCTTGAACGTCTTTGTATGTCGCTACAAATGGTTGAAAAAGCCAGCTAGATGTTTTCAATATCGTCCACTCGGTTGTTAAAATCTTATTCCTAAAAGGTATTATTAGCCACCCTTGCCATAATCAATTCCACATGGTTAATTGACTGAATTTATATTGGGTTTTTCCCATCCTCCCCCTCCCCCCCGTAACACTGGTGGCATATCTTTGGGATTTCCCACCGTCTTGTGCATTTCTTCCACGGAGATCATGGGAGAAATCCAATTTGTCCATTAATCTCATCCCGTCAGAAGATCAGCCCTCCCAATACAAAGAAGAGAAGGGAACATTAAATCGCTTACATAAACGCTAGATCAAAGATAAAGGAAATCGTATGTGACACTCCTACAAATTGAGAGGCGAGTTCAAAAGAATGTGATAATCCCATTTAAATGCACACATCTTTGCAGCTTTGAGGAATCTGTATTTTTTTTGTGTGTGTGTGTGTGTGTGTGTGGGGGGGGGGGTATACATTTAATTCGCATTAAGATCACCCTTAACTCTTCAAAATAAAATAAAATCACAATTATAGTCACCGCGTCATGCAGTCTGTTTTAATATGACAAGTTGTACTACCGGGATATAGCCTAACCGGGCGCACCAGTTCCTCCCAAACATGTCCATTTGATTGTTTTTGTTAAAACGCTCAAGGTTTAAGCACATCACGTTGAACCACATTCTACACCTTGCCGCTTGGAAATCGGCCAAGCTTGTGTCTGGTGTCAAGCTAGCCTGAACAGATACTTTCAGACGCCTAGTTTCTTCACCTCATTCCTGAGACAAGATTGCGCCCACCCCTTGTGTAAGCAATTTAAACCTGATAGAGGATCATCTGCCTATCTTTACACCGAAAATCTTTGTAAACTCAAGTTCTCATGCGCGGAGCTTTATCCAAAACCACAGTTATGTTTTTTACGGGCACAAATCCGACCGGTTAGCGCGATAAAAGCACTTTTATTTTGATTTGTGCAACTGAGAAGCCCTAAACCAGATATATACGCGCGCCACTATCCTTTCCTTTCCCCATGAAAATGCTCTGAACAGGTGCCTGAACGAATGTGCACACCGACCAAAGTTTAGTAATATGAACTTATTTCCAAGTGGAATATATTTTTATTTATCTGTAGCAATCTGTTGGCTAACGTCAGGTGTCCACGCATCTTGGTGGTAAGTATATGAGTAAAATGATATATGCACGCAACTGAAGCATGCATTAGATTGCAGTTTTACATTGATTCCTGGAAGTCTTTGTGGGTTTATTATTAGTTTGATAGCATGACATTATGCATTCTAATTTTGCAGGAAAGGCATTGTTGGGTTACCCAAGTTTAGTAACTTATGTAAAATAGACCTACACAAAGTGTAATATATGGAAACAGGCTTTGAGTAGTTTTGTACACTGGTGCTAAATAGAGGTCGCCGACTTTACCATGCTAAACAGGCCAATACGCCTTTATTTTGGACATGCAGGTACATGGGTACCCTCGGGTCGCAAGTGATGTGCGACAACATCCCGGGGTTAGTCAGCAAACAGCGGCAGCTGTGCCGCCAGCATCCCAAAGTCATGCAGGCTATAGGAGCCGGGATGAAAGACTGGATCGGCGAGTGTCAGTATCAGTTCCAGAACCACCGCTGGAGTTGCAACACCATGGCGCGGGAACACAACGTGTTCGGGCGGCTTCTTTCGCGTAGTAAGTTGCCAATTTTTTTGGGGCAATACCAATACCGTCGTTGCAATGCATTCCTCTGCGGTAATAACGTAATTGAGCCACTATTGAACCATACCAACTTCAGTGAATAGGCTACGTACATCACCTACAATCGATTCAAAATAAAACGATATGCGTTAATGTAGTCATACATTGTTGAATTGCGTTTGCGTTGCCTATTTGTCAGTTTGATTGAGTAGGCTACAATGTTGGCCAATCATGTTTCCACTTGCATGCAATAATTGAGAATGATTTGTCTCCAGAGCTGTAAATTCAACTTTACGCATTGGCTAATCTTTGTTTTAGAAGAATACTGGCTGGCAACATTTCGGCTCCCTGAATACACTTTATCCTGAGTGTGCATTGCATTCCTGACGTTGTCTTACTTGACCTGACACTCTCACACATTATCAAGTTGACGCACCCGCGTCGATCGGTAAGCTATCGGCGCGCTGCTCAAAAACTCACATAAATGACAAATGTAAACTGAATGCATTGCAACCTGTCAATTTACACATCTGGTAATGTCCCATCCCAAACTAACGGCCAGTTAGGAGCCTATCGCTTAAGCTTTCAAAAAGTTTGCATATGGAAAGATACTCGAGATCCGATTTGTTAAGTCCTGGTCCTAACCCCTTAAAATGGTTGACACAAAGGTACAAAAAATCATAATGACGGTTAAGTCACGGCCCCGATCACTAGGGTCTCCCAGCAATTGCACTGTTCTCATTAGGTAGTGGTCTCGAAGGCAGCGTTTAAAGTGCTACGATTTCAATTACTGTTATGTTGGTCTGACAGCTCCCACTAAGAGCAGTTTGATCAACTGTATTTTGATGTTTACTGTTTTACTCTCTCTCACACACACACCCTCCTCCCAACTCTTTCAGATTGTACATCAGTCTTTCTTATCGACATCAGTCCCTTTATCATTGTTAGCAAATTTGACCTTTTTATCCATCTTAGAGGTAGATGAAACAAGGAAGGAGTGAATACTTGTTTCCAATCTAGACTTGAAAGCAACAACAAACACAGACCATGCAGGTTCAGCTTTAACAATCAAGGGTATCTTTTCAAGCATCAGTGATGTATAAGTGTGCCAACCCTGCCCTAAACCTTGATTCTTAAACTGTTTTTTTTGTGCATAGATTTTTTGATTATGGCTGTTGCCCTGCCAATGTCCGTAGTTGTGACGGTCTCCCTTGCTCCTGTATCACCAGGTAGTCGCGAGGCGGCCTTTGTCTATGCCATCTCCTCAGCCGGCGTGGTGTACACACTGGCACGAGCCTGCAGCCAGGGAGACCTCGAGTCGTGCTCCTGCGACCCCACCAAGAAGGGCTCATCGCGGGACACCAAGGGCGCCTTCGACTGGGGCGGCTGCAGTGACCACGTGGAGCACGCCATGAGGTTCAGTCAGGTGTTTGTCGACGCCAAGGAGAGGAAGGAGAAGGACGCCCGTGCCCTCATCAACCTGCACAACAACCGCGCCGGCCGCAAGGCGAGTCACCGACACACACAAGCCTTGATGCTGACGCATGGGATAAATAGCTGCACAAATGCATGCATATTTACTTAGTATTCTCTAGTTATCACATTCTAACACAAAGTCGTCCCCTCCCCCCAACACACCCACCCACACACACAGGCGGTGAAACGCTTCATGACCCTGGAGTGTAAGTGTCACGGTGTGAGCGGCTCCTGCAGTGTCCGGACCTGCTGGCTGGCCATGGCAGACTTCCGGCGCACGGGCGACCACCTTCGTCGGCGCTACAACGGAGCTGTCCAGGTGGCCGTCAACCAGTACGGCACCGGCTTCGCTGCCCTCCTCGCCCACGCCAAGCGACCAAGCAAGAATGACTTGGTGTATTTTGAGGACTCGCCCGACTACTGCATGCAAGACCATGAGTCTGGTAGGCTTTTCATGCTTCTTTCACTTAAGCGCTCCAAAAGATTTTGTATCTGAGAGTGTGAGTAAGGAAGAAAAAATAAGAGGGAAAGTTGTGTGTGTGTGTGTGTGTGTGTGTGTGTGTGTAAGACACTGTAGGATGTGGATGCCCATCAGGCAGCACACGATCTGAGGGGATAGAGTGTCAGGCCAGTTTAACTTGAGCAGGTAACTGAAACACGAGCTGGCTGTACATTACCCTTGCTAGGATGCACACACTAGAAAAGCACATTTAAGGGGAATGGAAGGAAAGTCTCCCACACCTTTTATCCTTGGGTTGGGGTGAAAAATATTTATTTTCAGAAAAGTTCCTAATAATAAAAACGAATAGTAAACATTGAACTGATGTTATCTGTGAATCAGTCATCGTCATATGATTTCCAGTTAAGACTTAATTGAATTTGATTGTGTCAATTGAGTTAATTTATTTTAAGAGTCTGTGTACCATCTATGATGGGACCAATCAGAATAACTTAATCCTCCTTTATCAGTGCCCCTCTGGGTGCAACTGACCTTAAAAAGAATACAGTAATTTGGCAGCAATGTATTGGGCACATCAGTAAACCTGGTCAACTCATCAAAAAGTGACTGCCAGAGGTCTGGAGCATAGACACAACTTTGCGTTCAATTGGAAACATCCACCTTTTCAAAAGGTTCCATCCAGACAGCATACAGTGAGTCTTTGTATTGTAACCTGTGAGGGGAGGGATGTGTTGGGACCATGTTGCGGATGGTACAGGAGCAGTAAGAACATGAAGGCTCTCAATGGACTGTGTACATGTAAGCAGGGTGAGCTCACAGCTCACTGGGCCTCTCGTGAGAACCACTCACCCAGTGTCTACCAGTCTTTCTCTCTGTCCACAGACCTGGTTCCAGTCCACTGGGACACACACACACACAAATGTACACATAGACGTATATATGTGTGTGTGTGTCGCATAAAACTTAACACACACAAAAACTTGTATTTATTTATTTATGTTTAGACATTCACTTGGTAGACTGTCCCTCCTAAAGTGTGAAATCAATTTTCCTTGGCCCCATGAGGCAGGTGCTAAACTCATCTCTCGGCGCCCCCTCATCTTAGTCCAATAAGCAAACGCAGAGAGAGAGAGCGAGAGAGAGACACAGGGAGGGGGGTCCAGCCATGATGTCACCCAGAGCAGCACAGCATACCATGTCTTACGGACAGGCTGCCGAGAGAAGCACAGCTTGGTCATGCCCAGACACATTACCTGCAGAGAGCGAGGGACAGATGGAGAGGGAGGGGGGGGGGGGATGCGGGCCTTAGAAAATTACTGTTATACGTTGTTTGAAAAAGTTATTGTCCTCATATTTCATACAATTGAACAGTTGTTTGGTGCTAAATCAAATAGGAGGCAAATACTTGTGTGTGTGTGGGGTGGGGGCTTTGAGGGATAAGATGCAGCTGTGTGTGTGATTGTGCTCCTGCTGTATAAGCGAGATGCTGGGCTCCAAGCAGGGTGGATGTCCGTAGACTGAAGGCACCTTCCAAATGAACACCTGATGAAGAATGTGAGCTCCGGCTGAAGGCTCCTATCATCAATCTCTCATCTGTCCTCCATCCTGCGTTCATCCTCTCATCTTTCACGCTCCCTCCCTCGCTCACTGTCTCTTAGTTTCTATTTAGAGGCTTGAACTGGCACCAATGTGGTAAAGTGTAGGTTAATAGGACTTGTTGGGCCTTTTTCCAGCCAATCTTTCGGTGGCATCAGATGTCTGTGAGCTGGGCCCAGACACCTATGTCTTTCAATAATACTGCAAAATGAATTTTATAAGCAGCTGATGTCCACCTACATTGTCTTCTGGCTCTGGAAAAGGTGAACTGAAGAGTCAATATTTCAATTTTCCCCAAACGAATAGGACAACAAGTAACTTTGTCCTCCCTCCTCTCTGTCCAGGTTCGGTGGGTACAGACGGTCGTGTCTGCAACAGGACGTCCCGCGGCATGGACAGCTGCGAGGTCATGTGCTGTGGCCGTGGTTATGACACATCGCGGGTCAGCCGCACCACCAAGTGTGAGTGCAAGTTTCATTGGTGCTGTGCAGTGCACTGTAGAGACTGTGAGCACCAGGTGGACGTACACACCTGCAAGCCCCAGACGTGACCTGGCTACAGCCACGTCGACCAGACAAACAACCCGGCCGTCAGACCCGACTGGGGCGCATACCTGACACATCACTTCGGCCTGTTTTAGGCTGAGTTAAAGCCTCAAACTAACTTTCGTCCATTTTCCATAAATCCATTATGCTTCAGTTAGCATGATTCACTGTGCAAGAATGTAAAGCTGTAGACATTTATACAACCCCCCCCAAATATGTGATTTGCATCCATCAAACTGCTGTAGTTACAGAAAAGACTATCAAACTCAATCACCACTAGTATTGTTTTTTTTTAAGGTGTGACGTGCACCTTTTTAACCCTTGTGTTATCTTCGGGTCATTCTGACCCATCAGTCATTGTGACCCACCGTCGTATTGTGACAAATTTACCTCATACAAAAACAAAGTGAAGCATTTTCTTTTAACTGTCGGGCTGTCTCAGACCCCCCACATTGGAATGGTTAAAAGAAAATTATTTGTATTTGTTTTTGTATTGGGTAAAATTGGGTAAACACAACGATGGTTCGTTATGAACCTTTGGGTCATGTGACCCGAAGGCAGCACGAGGGTTAAGAATAGTACAGCAACAACATGGCATTGTAAAGTCATTTACAGGTCGCTTGTGCAGAATTTGTGATTTTAGGACACATCCATGTTGCGGTGTTTCATATACTGTATAGTGTGCTTTTTGTCTATAGAGCTGATTATCCAAATATCAATATCAGTTTAGAGTAAAAGCTGAAGTTAAATTCCAAAATGCAACATCCACTCAAATGTCAACTTTTGTCAAATCTTTGCAAGCAAAAATAAATACTGTTGATGGATTTTTTTTATCATTAGCTGCTTTGTGCAATTTACTTGGATAATATTTCTTAAAATGATAGGACTAGGAATTAAACACTTAATGTTGACCAGCAAACACTGGTACGCATGTGCGGTAATCAGATGTGTAAGCACTAAAGAACTATGTAATGGACAACAATTGATAAATGTACATTGTGGTCACCAAAAATGATCAATCTTTATGTAATTTTAAAATAAAGTTTTAATGCAATTTAAGAAAAACTATTAGAAATGTGTGGATCACCCCAAATTGTGTCCACACCCCGTCCCTGCATACAACCAGACCCTGTAGGTACCAAGGGCTTGCTGTCCAGATACTGGGGGAGTTAAGGTACCTTCATACTGTAAACATAACAAAATATCCAAACAGAGGACACATAGGTGGATGCTTTGGGGAATTAAAGTTCAAAACCCACCTTGTTCCCAATCCCCCCCCCCCCCCCAAAAAAAAGGAAAGTGGGAATGTAGTCAAATATTCAGTCATTAAGTCAGCACAAATGTGCATGTTTTTAGATCCGTTTTATATTAAATAAGTACACTAATTCAATAATAAGTCAATAGTAACCAAGTGAATGTTGTAATGCTTTGGATTGTTTTGACAAACTTTTACAGAGAGAACTAAACAAAGAACTGTCAGTTCAAAACAAGTTTGATAGTCCAATCTTCTTGGTCCCTGGTGTTCTTTGCTCTTTACCTTCGCAGATGTGTTTTTCCAAGGTAATGATTTCGAGGAGTAGGGAAACGTTGACACACCCTCTGTCCAACATTGTCAACAATATTTAGTTACATTTTTTCCTGGGGATATTTGTAACAAATAACGTGAATTTGAACCCTGTGAATAGTTAAAAAAAAAAAAACAGGAAAAAAAAAGTTACCATGGATACGAGAAAGCGGGGGAATAGCTTCTCCCAGTACTGTCTTTACCCATTTCAATTTGTTATCTGCTTAAAAAAATTGGTTTGTCAGCACATCCTTGCAATTCTTTATGATATAAATATTTCAGTGTGGGTTTAGTGTTGTTTTTGGACCAATATTTCCTGTAGATTGTAAATTTCTGAGCTCATCCATTCCTGTTACCTTGTAGACTTTGTTGCACCAGACACTTCCATGTCTGCTCCTGGGCTGAAAAGCTAGAAGATGTAACATGATCCGTCTTGCACCTCACTTCTGTCTACAAATATTTGTTTCAATTAAAATGGCAGGCAAGAAGCTGGGTTGCAGCAATACACAAAAGGTCCTTTATTTTATTTTTTTTTCCACTTTTTAATGATGGCAATTGATCACCTTTTTTTGGTACAACAAAAAATGGTTTTACATGAGATTGAAATCCCCCCCCAAATAAAATGTATCAAAATCAATTTCAACTTTTTTTTTTTTTTTTTCTCGTCACCACACACGATCAATCTCTTTCTATCCGTCTGTCTGTGTGTCCACTTTCCAAGATGTTGGCACAAAGGTCAGTTAGTTCAATCCGGATGTGTCCAGTCAGATGCGTGTGAGCTGGTGCCACAGGCTGGACGGCAGGATGCTCTCCACCTTCTCCATGATGAAGTTGAGGGGAGCGAACAGGGTGCTGAGAAACTAGAACGAGAGAACAGATGTCAGTGCAAATTCCCCAACATACACTCATAAAGGTGACCAACACATCACCTCATTCAACTGAAACCTCGCTCAGTGGTCTAGCAGCCTCCATCGCACCAGCCTACTGGATATCCTGGCATGCAACAACTTTACCACCACGTTAATCCATAAATATGAGGCAACTACATGGTGTGACTTTCCCCAGCCCTCTCTGCTTTGGCCCAGCAGTGTTGGAGCCTCTCATGGCTCCTCTCCTGGGTGAAGTCAGGCCCTCTTCCCTGCTGTGTTTTGACAACATGGCAGTGAGGGGGATAGGGGCTCCTTCAGAGGAACTCTGGTGGGTCATGGAGGCTTAGCTTTTTCAGATGCCAGATAAAGATGTCAGGGAAGAGACGGGGTAGGAAAAACCCAGTTGACACGCAAGAGAAAAATAAAAGAACCCCACCCCCCTTAATGGAAATACATCTAATGTCCTCTGGAGTGTCTTTCCAGAATGTCATCCCCCACCTATAGTGCCTTCAGAAAGAATTGAGATTCCTTTACTTTTTCCACATTTTGTGTTATGAAACTTAATTCAATCAACAACAAAAAAATACATACATTTCAGTGTTCAGGTCATTTAGTACTTTGGCAGAGATGACAGCAGCTACACGCCTTCTTGCACACACTGACTTGGACAGATTAATGGAGCGTCAATCCGTCGGGATATTCAAGTCTCCACATATTTGATGTGGTGAAAGTCTGGGCTTTGGCGAGGCCGTTCAAGGACATTCATAGACTTCCTGCTCCATCCGTTTGCATTGTCTTGGCTGTTTGCTTCAGGTTGCCATCATCCTGAAAGGTGAATCTTTGCCCCAGTCTGAGGTGGCTGAGCTCTCTTCAATGATCTCTATCACCGACTCCATTAGTCTTTCCCTCAATTCTGGCCAGTCCTCCTGCCCATACCACTGATCCCCATAGCCCCACCACAGGGACGCTATAAGCCAGGTGACAAACGCCATCTGTTTCTTGTCAGCTGTAGTTACATTTCTGTTTCATAAGACAAGAGAATCATTTCCCTTATGCTCTCAGTCCTTTAAGTACTGTTTGGCAAACTCCAGGGAGGAGGGCCATCACTTGACTATTAATTGGAAGTGGCTTCTATCAGATCTGGCAATGTGTCAAATCTCTAAAGAGGTACACTGAAGCTTTATGGCAGTAGCTGCTGTGTTTATGGGTCTATCTTGCCTGGTTAATTAGTCATTATAAGAATTATTCCATTGATATTTCAAGAATTGTAGAACTTAAACATTGACACATTTCCCTGGACATTGATTTTCAAGGCAGGATAAACTGATTAAGGTGACCTCACCCATGTACCACAAACAAAACAAGTTAAATCTATTCTATTCCCAATCCATATGCAAATGATCACACCTAAGCAATCAGTATATCTGTTCCTCCTCTTCCGTTAGTGAGGTTTGCACCTGTCAATCCAGTGCATCTATATGCAAATTGCATTTTCAGCCGTAGAGTAAAGAACAAATTGAGTAACTGAGGTTTACCCGTCCAACTCTTCAAGATCGGTGCTTCCTTCGGCAATGGTAATGAAGTGAATCCGTGTTTATGCACAGGGCCCTAGCGTGCAAATGGGATGCTACCTTTCCTCACAATTGGAACATGGCCAGCAAGCGTGTGTGTGTGCCAACAGCTCTCTGTATCACTTGAGAACCCCAACCAAAACAGAACAGGGGACGTAGGAAAAGAGTGTGAACCCCCCACCCCCCCCACAGTGGAGGAGGAAGAGATGGGAGCTGCTGATAGTGTCATGTCAGGAGGAGAGGCATGAGCTCACGCACATTCCAGGGGAGTGGAATCACGCCGCAGGATCGAGAGTCTACAGGCCTGAGGGAGATGCAGCGCCGGCCTGGGCAAGGCCAGCGGAGGGGGCCCTCCAGTGGCAGCTATGAAACACGCCCTCGGGCCCGAGCTACACGAGTGCGTGTTTGGGGAAACGATCAAATAAAAAGGCTGCGGGGGCTTCCCCTCGCCCTGCCTTACTACAGCCATGTGGTACAATCTACAAATTGTTCCGGGGAGAAAGAGCACTGTGCTGTACACTTCCAGTCCGAGGCCTGACCGCGGGCTTGGAGAGGATGGACACTTTGAACAAAATTACCCCCAGAACTCTGAGGTAAGGGCCAGAAAAATAAACCATAATTGTTCCGGGGGCGAGAGTACTGAAGTGTAACAGCGCTACGGTATCTCTGGTTTGTCTGTGGAGAGAGTGTGTGTGTGTGTGTGTCTCAGGCTCCTCTGAGCGAACGGTTGCGAGACTCACAGCTTTAGCGAAGACCCCCATGAGCTCCGGGAACTGGTGTGTGAGGAGGGCCAGCATGGCGGTGAAGGAGCAGAGGCCGGCCGTGAAGAGGATGAAGAAGGGCAGCTCCTTCTTGGGGTACACCGACACCTCGTGAAACACTGCTTCCACATGAGAGAAGGCACACAGCCGGAGGGTCAACTGCAGAGCCCTCCAGGAGCATTCGGACCACACAGTCAATGAGCCCTTTTTGCGATTACACTCAAAACATGTGAAAAATGACTCAAAAGACGAATGTGTTGATGATAAGTCTAGAAACCATATTCTGTACCCCCCCCCCCTTCATTCCTCTTTTAATCGTGTTATCCTTATATGCATAACTGTAGCAATCAGATGACCTAACATAAACCGAATACACCCACTATACTCGCACTGGTTTGGGGTGACTGACTTTAGAGTGAATACTGTCACACAGACGACACAGGCAGCCCATGCCGATAACTTGGTGTGTATGGGCACCAGAGAGGAGCTTCTCTTACTTGGTAGCAGTTCTCTGTCAGCAGTCTCCGTGCAGATGGGGTAGGGGTAGAACAGGTGGCCTTTCTCCAGTGGGTATGGGATCATTCGAAAAGCTGGAGACACAAAGCAACTCTGGATCAGGCTACAGTGTCACCCCTGCCCCTATACTGGGGCTACTAACAGACTCAATGGTACAGTACATGGAGTATATAGGTTTAATCCTCCCTCTGACATCAGTTGGTTATGGTACTGTGGCACTCACTAGTTTGAGAGGGATCCCACATGAGTGGGAGAGGGACTGTGTGTGCGTTTTCGTGTTGTCTATAAAAGCATGTGTGTGTGTGTGTGTGTGTGTGTGTGTGTGGAGCCACTCACTGCCCTCCCAGGTGCAGTGCAGCAGATTGAGAGCTCCTTCCACTCTCTTCCAGTGCTGCAGGTGGAAGAAGGCGTAGGCGATGGCCTCGCTGTCCCCTCGCTTCAGAATGTGCTCGGGAGGCAGTATTAAACTTTTCATTTCTAAGAGGTACTGCGGTGAGGGGACGCGCGTCGAGAGAGGAGGAAGGGGGAGGCAGAGAAAAAGCAAACGGGTTAATGACGTGACGCGATCTGTGCATGCAGGTTCACAATGTGCGCCGTAGCCGACGGGCAGATCGCGCAGCGGGCTCAGTAGCGTAGTGATCCCTTTCAAATTGTTACACCTATTTCTTTTCACATTGCCAGGGGTAAACGGTGATGTGGCGCCCTTTATCCAGGCAGAAATGGGAGCCCTGAGTGGGCCACGAGGGAACTGACCCCCCTGGTGCCACTCCGTAACCTGAGCATTGTTTCTTTGTTTGCATTAGAGGAGCACCGTGAACTCGAACGTTTTCAACACAGTTGCTACGCTTGTTAGCAGTTGTCGATGGAATCCATTGCATCGCCCACGGTACAGAAAGTTGAGCTAGCGTTTATTAAGCCGACCGTGAAAAATGATGGAAGGTGACAACAACAATTGTTTTGTTTTTTTTGTAGGGAGTTTATGGTTGTGAGAAAAGCTTTAAAAGAAAGTACATTCAATTGACAAGCACAGCTTTAACTCAATTGATGCACAAACAAGGTTTTTTCCAACACACAACTGCTATACAAGTTCCAGCCCTGTAGCTACGTCCATCTACTGTACTGTACCTATCTACACACAATATGGTTTGTGATGTGCATGCTATTTGGGGTTGTGGTGGTCATTCGAGTGTCCTTTTTCTGAGACTCGTTTCTTTGAGACCGTTTTGAGTGCAACTATGACGGCGGGTGACAGTGTCGGGCGGCCTCACTCTAGGGACGTGAGGGTTGAACTCCACAGCTCTGTGTATGGCTTCTACAGCGTTCATCTCCGCTGTGCTCAGCCCCCGTCTGGACGCTGCCTCGGGAGAAAACCTGGGGAGGACGACAGCAGCGGGTCAACACAAAGCGTGTCTGCGTGCCTCCGACTGGGCGTTTCGAGGTTTGTGTGTGCATGCATGCCGTGAGCGAACGCGTCCGTTCATACGTCAGTGTCCGTATGCGTGACGGTGCACGTGTCCCATGTGCTGACATTCACGTTATGGCCAAATGTATGTGAACACCTGCTCACTGTACAGACACCTGTCTCATTCCCAAATCACATGCAGTCATATCATTTGCTGCCATTAGTTCATCAACACTTCTGGGAATATTTAGCAATAGATACTGCAACTATTATTGATACTGGAACTATTATGTACACACAAAACATATACATTATTTACATATATACATATACACATCTGTGTCAACATGCTTGCATGCTGGTATGCATGTGTAAGCCTGTTGTATCCACCATATACCCCCAAGCACTATAGGTCAACCTCTACACAATACGAATGTTACTCACTGTTGCTTCTCACAATACAACCCAACCAGATACTCTGGGGCGTGCTTGAAATAATACAATGACACCGCCTAACTTGTAAACAACACTCTGGGTATGTAAAGGAGTCCTGCCATTATAACAAGGGGGAAAGTAATACTCACTTGTCAGATACCGCCCTGGCTTTCAGCAAGGCAGCTGTGTAGCATATTGTTGCTGATTTGGGTAAACTAATATCTGTGTGGAGGCAGAAACAGCATAAGCAGGAATAAGCGATGTGAAACGGTGAGGTTACAGTAATGGGAGATTTGAAAGAGACAGAATGCTCGAGGGTCCTGGAGGAGATCAAGGTGTCAGGCTAATATTGCTCGAGTGTCACTTTACATATTCCTACCTAATAAACTCATTTACTTCATAACATTTGTATTCACTTTGAACTTTACTATGTCATTTTCAATTTGAAAATGCTTTGGCCTGGGCATATTTGGTCTATGTGAATTATAGTGATATCAATATATTGTAACAGAAGGAGGAATACAGTTTAAACACATAAACCCCTTTTAAGTTTTCAGAACCTTCCTGAGAGCTCCCGATGCAACTCTATGTGAATAACAGTGTGTGTGTGTGTGAGTGTGTATGTGTGTGTGTGTCTCACCGTCGTACTTGGCCAGTACGGCCTGTACGTCTGCGTAGTTCTGGAGCTCAAGTAACGACTCTAGAAGGTTCTCGTGGATATTGAACATACTGAGGAGAGGGAACTCCTTCATTAACTGGAAAACACACAACTGTTGTTACATGTAATACCGGACAGGCGGTACAAACACACAGAATACAAGCAGAGCATTAAACGTCTACACAACAACCCACCCACCATTAGCCCCCCAAGACTGATTTCTAGCAAGCATTCCTTCCACTGTGTCTCTTTCTGACTTTGTATCTCCTTATATTAGGAGCACCTCTCTGGATGATCAACTAAGCCTTTGTTGGTTGCAGATAATGCCATGACAATCATTTGAATTGCTGACACTTCATTGCTGTCAACACCAATGCCTGAGCAAGCCCTGACCAAGAGGATAGTACCAAGGCTCTTTTTCTTAAATATTTGTTATTTTATGATGGTGTTTCTTTCATTGAAAGTCTGTCGGTCCTGTTATACTACTTTCTCCCATGTGTCAACTGTTGGTTGTTTGGTCAACTTGCAATTTACTCAGGCAGGGTGAGACAGCTAGGGCAAACCTTTAATAATTCTATATGTCAGATTTTGCAGCCAGTAGATGTACCTTTTGATTGGTTAAACACTGAAATGTATTGGCTACATAAACATGAGTTAACAGGGTCCCTCCAAAAAACTTCTTACTGCGCTACAAGCACAAAATCCAGTCTGACTAAACCACTGTTATCTATTTAAAGTGTATATACAAACATATGAAGCTAAACTGTATGAGGAATACAAGTGGGAATGACTTATATGTACAACGGGTCTTTGAATACGCAACTAATAAGCGTGTGTAACAGTGTAACAATGTTAATCAATAAAACAATGTAAAATAAGTTTGGTGGTTTTTGTGGCAACATGGTGTGTACTTACATCTCTCATCATTTTGACTGCTTCTCTTGTTCGGCCCAGCTTTCTAGAGCACATGGATAGTCTTCTTTTAATGTACACTAGGACATTGGTGTCCCTTCCTGAGACACATTGCAAACCAAGCATTAATAACATAAACCCACATACAATCCGGGCAACTTATTACATGATATGAAAGTTGGCAGTTTTAATCAAAATTATTTAGATGGTATTACTTGTGTAGAACTTAGACAAAGCAAGTTAGTGTATTTTAGTGGGGAACAAAGGATATTATGCAAGTAGAAAAGAGAGACTATAGAAATGAACATTTAAAGTGTAAAGGTTTGAGCTTTGTTAACTAGAGACTTGCACGGAAGCTTATAATCTCAGGAATATAAAAAAAAAAAACCCTATGGCTCTAAATAAAAACACACACATCTTAAAACAGTCCCTCAACATAATTCACATGTATATAAGAAACTAAAATGATGTCTCGTAAAAGTGTCACATCCAGTCACAAAGTGTGTATGTAGTTGTTTGAAAGCGCTGCCGTCTGTGTGTCCCTGCTCCCCCACTCACTGTGCTGGGCCTCGTACTGCGAGCCGTGGTGTTGCAGCTGCTGGCTGCGTCGGTAGCAGCCCTCGCCGGCCTTCAAGGCCTGTTTAAAGAGCTTCTCTGCATCCACAATGGTGGTGGCCTCCTCCTCTGCCAGCAGGATATACGCTGTAGCACAGCTGTGAGGAGACAAGCGGGGCATGTCCATGCGGGCTTCGAGACGCTAAACTGTTGTTCACGGAACGTTTCAATGTCCTGAGTATCTTGGAAATGACAATGCGTACGTCGGGGACAACTTGGGGCGTAGATGATCTCTGATGTTTTTTCGAAAACACACTGGGTATGGTTTGGCAGTCTACGTTTTGGTGTACTGTTGATGATCAAGTTGGCTACTTACTCTTCCAGTTCGAGGGCTTCATGTGCTGCAGAGATGCGGGCCTGAGGATTCCTCTCTCTCCATGCCTTCTGCATAACTGTGGGTCCACACACACGAAAACACTCATTATTGGAGGTTAGAAACTTAAAAAGGTAGCAACTAAAGGCATGAATCGAAACTTTCAAGAAAAATCATCTCCTCTCACTGCATTGCAGTCCCTGTGTGCGTGTGTGGGGTGCTTACTGGCGTCGGCTGGTCGAAGGTGGTCTGAGTCACACGTAAAGAAGGTCTGATGGTCTTGCGCCGAGAGGTTCATGTCATAGTACGTGAGTGGCTCTCGGCCTGTCACCCACGTATATCTGACACAAACACACACACGCAAACAATTTAGAAAACAGTCAATGATGAATATATACAAACTGTGGCTGTGGTTGATTTGCCGTCAATGAAAACAAGTGATGGAGATTCAGTGGGAGGTTGTGAGGGTGGCAGACAGAGGGGGTGGGAGGAGAGGAACAGTAAAGAGCTGTTGGAAGGGAACTGATATTTACATTTAGTCATTTAGCAGCGGCTCTTATCCAGAGCCACTCACAGTAAGTACAGGGACAATCCCCCCATGATATCATCACTACATGTGGTCTCCAGGTGGAGATAGTCTCAATAGGTTTTAACACTGACTCCCTGTGACATCACATCCAGCCTTTAGAAGTTGCTCTCCTGGGAGCCACTGAGTCCCAATAATGGGCAGAAAATCAGAGTGGGAAATGAAGAGGGCGACAAGCAGAGGAACAAAAAGAGAACAGGACAAAAAGGGAGGGAAAAAAAGGATGGAATAACAACAGTCAGCAGTGGGGGAAGAGTTAACATTATTCTAGAGATTCAATCTGTTCAACCAATAGAGAGCGCTTTGCAATGTCACTCACCGGTTATACTCCGCCCCTCTAAATAAATTCAGTGGATTTCGCCATACTTTACATTCTATGGGAGAGAGAGGTAGATCTTGAGTGTGATGGGTTCTGGTTGAATTTTTTTTTCCTATATTAAAAATGAATGGTAAATGTTGCTTTTAGTTAAACACAGACAGCAAAATATACTAATTCAGTATCACTCATGTTGATTACCATTCTGAAGTAGTCCATTAAGATTCTTTATAATACTGACAATGAAAAACATTTTATGTAGACACCGGTGAAAATAACATGGATTATAAAGAGGCGTCATAATTTGACATTTCGCTCCTCTTCTCCAAAGAATGGAAGATTAGGATGGCAAATAATTATAAAGCCTTTGCTACAATCAGGCATTGTTGATTCAACACAGGTCATGATAATCCTGCTTAATCCCAAGTGTTTGGCTGACTGATCACCAAAACAGGCACACGTGGCTTTCTGACTGGAGTAGTGAGTGTGATTGTGTATGCTCCAGAAGAACATGCTCTATACAACTGTGGTATTATGTGTTAGCAAAGATCTCTACTGCTGACCTTAATAGCTTATTGTGGTATATCACATTGGCGTAAACAACTGGGATGCTAAATTCAATCAAACTAACAAATGGTTTCGTTCGTTTGCGTCATTATAGTGCTGTTGTCTTGCTCTGAATGAGAAACTAAGGAGTTCACAGTCCTAAGGGAATTTCAACGCACACAACAATGTTATTTTTATCACATGTAGTTCTAAAATAGTACTGCACCATACTGTTCATCATGGTGTTCTTGTTACCTTCCCTCGTGTTTCTGTGGTCGTCAGCAAATGACGAGCAAGACTCAAGATCTGCGCTACAAGATATACAGTTAGGTCCATAAATATTTGGACATTGACACAATTTTCAGCATTTTGGCTCTGTATACCACCACAATGGATTTGAAATGAAACAATCAAGATGTGCTTTAAGTGCAGACTTTCAGCTTTAATTTCAGGGTATTTACATCCAAATCAGGTGAACGGTGTAGGAATTACAACACATTTTATATGTGGCCCCCCCCTTTTTAAGGGACCAAAAATAATTGGACAAACTAACATAATCATAAATCTAATTGTCACTTTTAATACTTGGTTGCAAATCCTTTGCAGTCAATGACAGCCTGAAGTCTGGAACCCATAGACATCACCAGACGCTGGGTTTCGTCCCTGGTGATGCTCTGCCAGGCCTCTACTGCAACTGTCTTCAGTTCCTGCTTGTTCTTGGGGCATTTTCCCTTCAGTTTTGTCTTTAGCAAGTGAAATGCATGCTCAATTGGATTTAGGTCAGGTGATTGACTTGGCCATTGCAGAACATTCCACTTCTTTGCCTTAAAAAACTCTTTGGTTGCTTTCGCAGTATGCTTCGGGTCATTGTCCATCTGCATTGTGAAGCGCCGTCCTATGAGTTCTGAAGCATTTGGCTGAATCTGAGCAGATAATATTGCCAGAAACACTTCAGAATTCATCCTACTGCTTTTGTCAGCAGTCACATCATCGATAAATACAAGGGAACCAGTTCCATTGGCAGCCATACATGCCCACGCCATAACACTACCTCCACCATGCTTCACTGATGAGGTGGTATGCTTTGGATCACGAGCAGTTCCTCCCTTCTCCATACTCTTCTCTTCCCATCATTCAGGTACAAGTTGATCTTGGTCTCATCTGTCCATAGGATGTTGTTCCAGAACTGTACAGGGTCTTTTAGATGTTTTTTGGCAAACTCTAATCTGGTCTTCCTGTTTTTGAGACTCACCAATGGTTTACATCTTGTGGTGAACCCTCTGTATTTACTCTGGTGAAGTCTTCTCTTAATTTTTGACTTTGACACAGATGCGCCTACCTCCTGGAGAGTGTTCTTGATCTGGCCAACTGTTGTGAAGGGGTTTTTCTTCACCAGGGAAAGAATTCTTCTGTCATCCACCACAGTTGTTTTCCGTGGTCTTCCGGGTCTTTTGGTGTTGCTGAGCTCACCAGTGCGTTCTTTCTTTTTAAGAATGTACCAAACAGTTGATTTGGCCACACCTAATGTTTTTGCTATCTCTCTGATAGGTTTGTTTTGATTTTTCAGCCTAACGATGGCTTGCTTCACTGATGGTGACAGCTCTTTGGACTTCATATTGAGAGTTGACAGCAACAGATTCCAAACACAAATACCATACTTGAAATGAACTCTAGACCTTTTATCTGCTCCTTGTCAATGAAATAACGAACTCCCATGAGGGAATAACATACACCTGGCCATGGAACAGCTGAGCAGCCAATTGTCCAATTACTTTTGGTCCCTTAAAAAAAGGGGGGGGGGGGGCACATATAAAATGTATTGTAATTCCTACACCGTTCACCTGATTTGGATGTAAATACCCTGAAATTAAAGCTGAAAGTCTGCACTTAAAGCACATCTTGATTGTTTCATTTCAAATCCATTGTGGTGGTATACAGAGCCAATATGATGAAAATTGTGTCAATGTCCACATATTTATGGACCTAACTGTACGTTTGCAAGTAACGTTCCTTTTAGTTGCATTTACTTGCGTCCGAGCGCAGTGCTGTTGTTTTAGTGTGACTAGAATAGACCGATCTGTGCTCCTCAAATCGCAAGTCGTTTGTTCATTTATGTTTGATTTATTTGCGTCAAAACGTGATGCTGTTGCCTTACTGTGAAGGGTGAAACTGAAGACTAAATATCATACAGTTCATGACTCCTTTTTATGAATGATTCACTTGCGTAGGTAAACTCTTTCGTACCTGATACACTTTGTCGGTTGGAGTCTGCATCTCCGTTACTGGTGTTGGAGTTGTTGGGGGAGCTGGTGTCCACTCCACCCAGGAGAGGGCGCAGGTGGCTCACCGATACCTGCTCGATGAAGGACGTGCCGTACTTCCTGAAATACCACCACTCAAATATCTTCACAGAGGGGAGACGGACGTTTTAGAAAATGTTACTTTGTGTTGCATTACACATCTTTATGTTTACATAACTCATGCGTCATGATTATTATTTGTTATTTTCAACGGATCGTTTCCATGCCGGGTATAAAAAGCAAATGCATAAAATCCACAGTTATCTAGCTTGATGTACAACCCCAAAAGTTCACAAATTATTATACAAACTCTTACAAAGGAAACCCAAAGTCATTTCTGGGCAACTAAACTTATTAGCCATTCAACAGGGAGGATTGTGTCTGGTAAACCACTGTGGCCATTGATGAAAGACAGTTACTGCTGTCTTACAGTTAATATCTGGAAAACTTACCAGAATAAGGCCTGATATCAATGAGGACGTCCCTGTTAGAGCCACGTAGAACTTGGGTGTTAGGGTGTTGAGAAACATGCTTACTGTGGAGACATGGAAAACAGAATGCTTTGCTATAAAAGGTTTGAAATCAACCATTCTATATGCAAAACCTTGAACAAATATAAACATTGGGTACAAGTTTTTGCCCTCTCAATTAGTTTTTTCTGGGAGTTTTTCCTCATCTTCCTCGAGGGTTTCATCATTTTAGGTGCAATTCTATGGGCGCATGAGTCACGAGTATCCCTCTGTGACATAGTTTGTAAAAAGGACTATACAGATCTATTTGATTTCCATTTTTAACTAACATATTGATTTGGCATGATAATTCAAGCCCAAGCCTGATCAAGTGTTGGCCAGTCAGTGAAGTAGCCCCCTGAGATTAGAGAGGCACTCTTCTCAAAAGTGTGCAGACAAGATCCTTCTGTACAGTAAAACTCTACTAACAACTGCTCAACATTCATAGGCTGTTTTCATGGACAATGGTCTCCTTTGTGTTACTTTTTTGTAGCAGCTTATTATTCATAGGCTACTTCTGCAAATTACAAATTAAGTCTTTAAGTCCATAAACTAGGATGTACTAAATTGCATAGCCTATGCCTAAATTTGTATATCGTTCATTATTTATCATGCCACTATTTAGTTATTGGATACTTTATTGCCCAGTGGTCAGTAAATTCTTATCCTCTACAAAAGAGCATAATATGCAGATTAGTCTTACTGATCAGATCAACAAGGAAAAGGATAGAGTGTCTTAATTTGTATTTCTATCGCTGCTTTCCTGCTCTCAATCTGTACCACTCGATCACTACCCGGAAACAATAATAAATATCTGCGAGGAGACAAATAGAGAGGAGTGGATGAAACCAGGGGGCAGGAAGCTAACAGGGCTATTGTGATGCTTCATCCTCCCTAACCCAGACTATAGTTCTCCTACACTGACACAGCCTGTGAACCCTCCGTTGACACCAGCAGCTGCCTCCTTGTTGAGGCTTGATCTGGCGGTGAGGATGTTCCACAGCATCTTGGAAACATGTTCTGGGCCCCTCCCCCTCTCCAAGTCAGTGAAGTCAGACCTTAGCTATCACGCAGTCGTGTCAGTCCCCCAAAGAACTCCAGAGAATGTGTTCATGTCCTGGCTTGAACCCTCATAGGGCTTATTTCCACTGTCTGGAGTTTGAAATGGAGTATGTGTTGTAATTCAGAAGAGTCACTCATTTAGAGCATTTCAATATATAAAATAACTAGGCCTACACCACAAAGCAACAACTTGGCAATACCCATAATAACAACATTTTAGGTGCAGAGTTATGTAATTGCTGTGTAGTTACACATTGCTAACACAGTTTTATGTACACTTAATTTAAAAAAGTGTTACCAAATTACAATTTATGTCATACTTAAATGAGCAAGTTAGAAGGAATTTTCTTTCAGATTGCATGTTTGCATGAGCTCATCAGACATTACAGTCACAGCAAATGATTAGGGAGAGGGCATTTCTGGGTGATGCAATGGCTGAGATGGCTCGGGACACGTAAGATGCCAATGCCGAATGTTTCCACTAGATGGTGGCTGGAATTGACAGAAAGAGGCTGGGACAAAGACACTACTCAGGAGGGTTTCTCCTCCAGAGAGAAAGCGCCCAGGCACACACACAGCTCCCATCATTTTGGCAGCTGGCTTCCATTCAGTCCTTGGAGTGGGTTCTGGCATCTTGAGAGAGAGGCATTCTAGAGAAGCCATAATAGAGTCAGTGACACAGCAGAGTTGTAGGGAGGACAAGACAACCATTCAAGCCAAAAGTGAATCTGAGGTAAAAACACATTTGGATGAGATGAACAGGTCTTGCGTGTGCAGGTTAATACTTCCAGTTATTGACGAAGTCAGGTTTCAAAAACGTAGCCAATATGACCCGTTCAGTAACTGAGGTCTTAGAATCCGCCAATACGGACAATATTAGCGTGAGAATATTATTTTGAGAAGCACATTGCAGTTTGTTAGGATTCTCAGACTGTCCTGATTAAGAACCTTTAGTTACCGATGGTTTGACACAATGCCCTTTTGATATAATGTAGCTACATGTTTCTCATTTAGGTCACTGGGCTATCTGGAAAGATGATAGAATATATTTTGTTTAAGCCCCAGATTTATTAAAAACATTTTAGCCTTCTCCCAGTGGCTTGGATATTGACAAGACAACCACCAGGAGGCATCTGTGAGTCCATTTAATAGCATCCAATTAGTAAAAGAGCAGCATTTCTGATTAATATTAAGCTATTTGGATTCAGATTAAACTAATTTAAATATTGTCGACTGAGGGCGACAATGCAAATAGAAGGTGTTACACTACTACAATCTTATGGTTTTGTTGTGTGTCACAGTGTGACTGCAGCAGAGAAACATTTAGAATCATACAAGATGGACCCTGGGCTGTATTGTGTTATCCTAAATTATTTTTGGATCATTTTAATGTCTAAAAATGCAGAATCACAATGTCAAAATATTAGAATACTAACTGCCAAATAATACACAAGAGAAAAAAAATAAAAAATAAAAAAGGCACACAATATACTATATTATTGTAAAGAACATGAGAGTGAGTTTGCTCTAAAATTAAGGGCTTTGTGACTCTTGGAAAAGCTTAATAGGCTTAACACCTAAAGAGGAAGACATACCCTACCTAACATAACAATTGAGAAGTATCCCTTTATCTCTTAATGGAATTAAAACCATATAACAATGTTTTATGATATAAAGAATTAACTTTAGGGAAGAAAAATACCCATGTCTCCTAATACCCGATGCTCTATTTAGTGTAAGGTTAGGAATGTAACTATGTTCAGGTTAAGCTGCTTCTTGTTCCTGACATAGTTAGATTATTCAAAAATCTATTATGAATTAATATGCGTTTTTCCCCAGTTTTCATAAACTCTCTATAAGAAGTAGCCTAAGTATTATTGTACAACTCCATAAAAAACATATTCTACAAGTAGAATAGGGTGTTGGTCACCTTATTTATTTGGCTCTCCATTCTCAAGGATTTTGAATTTTCAAATGACAATTCCAAAAATGTTAAATAGTTGGTAGGATTGGAAGGACTGGTAACTATTTTTACTGAATTCTTCTTCTCATAATTGAAAAAAAGGTCTCTGCAAAGTGCAGAAGCATTATCAGCCCCAGAGAATAAATTAGAAACATGGTCTAGTCTCTGGTGATAGCACTTTGCCAGAAGGATAGGTCAGGGAATAAATAGGATATCACCCTGAAAATACCAATGGGACTTTTAATGAAGGTCAGTCGGGAATGCTATTCTGATGATAATGATCACACACACACACACACACAGTACTGGCATGCAGAACAACACGAGCTACATTTCCACCATCTGTAGTGAAGGACCACATTCGACAGCCCTTTTAAGCCTCTACAAGCTAAACTGTCACTCTGTCTCTGCTGGTAATTCCTGTTGAACTTTACGATTTCAAACAATTAGAGCTGCCTCCTCTAGCTGCAGGGAGGGGCTGGCTCTGAGTGATGGACCCACATACAGCCTATTGGTGCTTAATGACCTATGTGACCTTTGGGGAGAAGATACAAAAAGCATGTTGATGAATGTCAGTAAACTGTATGAAAAAACTCAAAGGTAGGATTACCATAAGGACTCTGGTGAAGTCAGGGATGCAGATAGTGTTGGTGAAACACCAGGCTAGCTCTGAGCCATGAGAACTGGATTGATATACAACTCAAGTCGCCCACACATTTACAGAGCCTATGTTTTATGCAAGGTGCTGTGCTCGTGACTCAATCTCAACAGCAGATAGCTGGAAAAAGCACTTTGAGTCCTCGGATTTCCGCTGTGACTCTTCTGCTGTGCCGCCCCCCTTAGATAAGTCTGTGATAGCCTAGCAGTAGTCTTGGCTCCTGGTTCACCCTGGTGCCATCAACCACAATAGGTTCATTAGTCAAATAGACCGATTACTGGCTTCATGCTAACAAGCGCTGCAGCTGGTGCTAATGTATTGAGGCCCAGTGGACACACAGACACAAAACAAATAGACCAATCCCAAAACATACATCCATACATGCTATAATAATACAAGCACACTCACACAATAACAATAGGCCCAAGCCTGCACACAATGGAACCTGTCAAATACAGACACAAGCACCAGCCCCCTGTTGTGATCTACAGACACACAATTCTAAGACCACAGCCTACCCAAAAGGGTCCAATACAATGCTCAGCCTAGCAATATCCATAACTACTGAACAGCTTACAGAGATAAAATGCTTATGCTCCATTATGTCCTTATCCACACTGATATCTTGACAAACAACACACATAAAAGGCAAGAGAGTACAATGTCTGTGTCATGTCGATTAAAACAATCATAAGGGGGGGGGGGGGGGGTTGCAGTTCTTTTAACTAACCAAGATATCCTGCTTTAATGAGGGACTACAGCATTTTTAAAACTCTGTATGAAAAGGTAACCATGACAACTCCTCCTTTACTACCACACAGGGTACTGTAAGTCGCTGTAGAAGACACAAAGGCATGATGGTGAAATACTGGCAACAGCAGTAGCGTCACGAGTTTCAAAACAAACAATTACAAAGTACAAGGACATGAGAGATGCTGTGTTCGACTCAATACATTTCAATAGCCTAGCTGACAATGTTAGCCTCAGTCATACTATAGCATCACTGAATAGACGGGCCTTTTTCTTCTCAAATGTCGAGTAGAGTGAGAAATGTAAACTCTGTTTATTTCTCATGTTTAAGATCTACATTAAAATTACATAAACTAGTGCACAGTGTTTGTAATGCAGTCAGTGATGAAGACATCAGTGAAACACACAAATACAGATTACTTGAACTATAGATGTGCATTGCCCATGATGCAGCTGGGGATGACAGCTCTTCTCATTGGCTTTGGTACCTATATTTCTCAGATCAAAATGGAAATTCTGTCAACTCTGAAGTACTTGTTTAACCTCCACATCATCTATTCTAGTCACTTATGCACATCATAAAAGCAATTTCTCATGCCAATGCTCAATGCTCTAGTACATTCATGCAAATGAATATGTAGCCTTTGTCTGCATATGTTATGTTGATCAAAATGTATTATATTGGTTCTCTGTTAAAGTGTCTTACCACCACAAACATCTAGACATTTTGTTCATACATGCACAAAAGGCTGAGCCAGTTGTCATAATTGTAGGCCTAATTCACCATACAATGCTTGCATGTACAGTTCTGCCTTAGGGGTGTTTGCTATGTTTACATTAACTTTTGTATTTTTTCCTTTGTGCTATGCAATGCTGTGAAATAGTCTGGTGTTTTCTGTATCACATTCGCATACATAAGACACAACAACTGACCGAGGAGACTAAATTTGAACGAACATTGTTCCTGTCGTATGCCCATTTCGCTATGTCCATGCCTCAAGAAAACACCAAGGAGGCTAAAGTGGTAGGAATAGTGCCAATGTCTGTGATGCAGCTGGTGATAATGATGTTGTAGCACATTTGCAATGTGCAGGCAAGATTGACATCAGTAAACACATTCATTAATGTAACAAAATTCAATGATCTATTCTGAAAGTATCCACTTTATATTGTCGGTCTGTTAGCTAGCCAGCATTTCATCCATAAAGAAAACCCTTTGAAAGCAGCGTATTTATATGCCAGTAGTCAGCACCGATAACCTGGCCATATTGATTATAAAAGCAAATTCTCTTCTAAATAACAGTAGGCTATAGGGTACCCAAAATGTATTTGTGAATTGACAATTGAAAAAGGTTGTCCAGCAAGTGATGATGCCTAAAGCAATGAAAATCAAATCCCTGTTCTAGGCTAAACCATTATGATTTAGTAGTCCATGGCTCTGGTTTAGTCTACACAGCAACAAGTTAATAACCTTCCAGCTACACCTACTGAAATAAACCATCCACTCTAAATATAGGCTTTGTCAGTTATCTATCCATTATTTCATCAGTAAAATAGTCAGCTCGTGAAAGAGCGTGCAGCTCAGTCAGCTCAAGATGGCAAGTCGAGAGCAGAGCAAATTATTTATTGGAAATAAATCAAAATGCTGATCCAAACATCGTCAATCGCGGCACCGCACTCTGTTGCATTATAAAAAAGACACTTGCAAAATATGAACTTTGCAGAGTGCCCGGTTCTTGAGATATCCGTCGAAAACTTGCTGCCCTAAAATCCCATTCACACACACACACACACACACACACACACACACACACACACACACACACACACACACACACACACACACACACACACACACACACACACACACACACACACACACACACACACACACACACACACACACACACACACACACACACACACACACACACACACACGGCAGTATTAGAGAGATGATCAGAGTAATCCTTAAAGATCCTGTAAAGCAAATTCCATGATTTGCTTCTCACTACATTATATACGTGTGAAATGAGTTCCTGAAAGCATGTGCAAAGCGCGAAAACTTTGTCGCACTGAAATGTGGAGTTAGACCTTTGAACAGTTTCTCTTCCGTTTTCAGCTCAGGTTTTGCGCAGCGACCGATCTACGTCAGATCACAGACGGTTGCATTCTGTTACTCAGCTGGTACGATGCAAAGACAAAGTAATTAACACATAAAACACTCAGAGACTGCAGGTATGGCTGTTCTGATATCTGCAATTGATTTAGCTAGTGTTGCTGTTGTTGCTAAATTCAATAAATTCGAGGGGGCGGAGCTTCAGCTCCTTCAGGCGACACGCCCCCCCCCCCCCCAGTCTCAAGCAGAGATCTGATTTTCTCACAATTTCAAAGCCTAATTTAAAGATCCTGTAAAGTAAATTCCATGTTTTGCTTCTAAGTACATTATATACGTGTGAAATGAGTTCCTGAAAGCATGTGCAAAGTGCGAAAACTTTGTCGCACTGAAATGTGGAGTTAGACCTTTGAACAGTTTCTCTTCCGTTTTCAGATCAGGTTTTAATGGGCGGAGCCAAAAAATGCCCTATCTACGTCATTTCGCCCTATCTACGCCAGATCACTGAATGTCTCCTCCTGCTGTACTGTTATTGTAGTCTACATCAGCTAGCTAGCTATCTTCAGGATGTCTCCCACCACCCACAACTGCATCTTCCCTGGATGCAAGAAATCCAGCTGCGCTGCAACGCCATTTAAAGTTCCCTATTGATAATGAAAGGAAAAATAGGTGGATAGATTTTGTGAAGAGCCACGCTCATGGAAAGCTTCGGATAAACTCCAACAGCCGCCTCTGCACTGACCATTTCACGGCGGACAGTTTTAACATGGACCAGAGACAGACGGGGTTCACCAACACACGGCTTCTCTTGCAGCGCGGAGCCGTACCGAGCATCGCCCCTCCGGCCGTTCATCCTCCGGTCGCACCTGGACCATCCACCGCCGCCAGCAGTTGATCACTCAGTTCTGTGTGCTTGTTATAATTATACTAGATAACTTTTCCAGAGGTATCTCTGCTATGAGTTAGTGCAAACCGCTAAATTGATATTAGGCTACTCGGTGTAGAATGATGGTATTTTGGTGATATGGTAGCTAATGTGTTAGAAGTAGCCTAGTTGGAGAGCTCACTGTCTGCTGTCTCTGGTGTCCATTTTTACTGTTACAGCTCAGGGGAACATTTCATTTATATGCATCTGTATGTTTCACTCATTGAACAAATAAATTCTAATTCTATACGGTTTTGTTCGGCTTGACATAGCGTCCATTATCTGGGTCGGAGGTAGGCACTAGGCAGCGAGGGGCGGAGCTTCAGCTCCTTCAGGCGACACGCCCCCCCAGTCTCAAGCAGAGAAGACTGCTGATTTTTTCACGATTTCAAAGCCTAATTTAACATACTTGTCTGTGTTATTTTTTCATTCGAATTTGGATGGGTAGTTAATAACACATTATTCTGTGGTGTGGCGAACTTCAAACTCGTTTCCAGGTCCACTTTACAGGATATTTAACATACTTGTCGGCAGAGATGGGAAGTAACGAAGTACAAATACTTCGTTACTGAACTCAAGTAGATTTTTCAGATTATTTTACTTTATTTATTTTTTGTGCCGACTTTTTACTTTTAATCCTTAAATTTTTTACACGAATATCGTTACTTTTCTACTCCTTACATTTTACAAAATTGGCTCGTTAAGTTTCAAATAATGACAGTGGAGTTAGGCTACCGTTATTATTTTTGTGTCATAAATATACAATTCAATCTAATTGGATGGCAATATACGTTGCACTTGACGCACCACTACAAAATGACTCGACAGATTCGGCGGCATTCACTCACAACAAATCATTGCAGCTTGATGGCGGTAGAGCTAATAGCATAGTAGTATGGACGGCGACATGTAATAGCATCTTTTTGCTGTAATCAAAAGCTATTTGTTGTTTGTTTCAGTAACTTTATTAAGTTTACGTCATGGTCAGTTAAATTTGTTCTCCTGCTAGCAGTGACGATGCCTTGGTTTGCTAGCATTTAGGTTAGTTAAGTAGAGCTAACCCACTTACTTGGTCTTGTCTCAAATATACTTTATTTTGGGCTAATTTTAGCTAAGGTTAATGTCTCAAACCTCTCAGATGTAAGTTAGAGGACTCATATTTTTTATCATGTTTTTTTTTATTACGACCACTTTATGTGTTTTCTTTCAAACTGTGTGTGAGCTGGTTAAGGCATGTGGGGAGCACAAGCTAAGTGACCGTTAAGAAATCTGCAGCTGTTGCTGCTCTGGGCCCAAGCTGTTCCAACACACACACACACACACAGCTTTCCAGAGTGTACATGACAGAAGGCGGAGACTCACTGGTCAGGATTTATCATTTGTATCTTTTCTTAACAGCCCTTGCTTGCACTCCCCAGATCTCAGTCAGTCAGTCTCTAGAATCAAGGATGACGGTAATCCAAAAGTTCTACTTTTTTAGCTAGCCATAAAGAATTTGCAAGTTCACACAAAAGAAAAAACAGTACAGCTGTCATACAGTTGCTATACCAGTGCTTTACCTATTCAGAGGTAGAGGCTGCATGTACAGTGTATTGAAATGTCAAGAAATAATTATGGGCTAATATACTTTGATATGTTGCTAGTTGAAATTATACCAAGATATAGGTTTTAGGCCATGGTGCCTAATGTTTTACATTTCATAGTAAGTTATCTCAGAGGGTCTTGGCTACATCACTGAACAATTAGTTTTGTGTTTGTCTGTATTTTCACTCACAGAGAAAGCATGTCAATCATATGGAGAGATACAGAAATCTCACTTCAGTTGTTCAGAAAAGAAAGTCAACCCCGGATGCAGGCCCATCACCCAAACAACCAAAGTTATGGGAAGCCAAGAGAGTGTCACAGGTCAGTGTGGATAAATGAATCATTGACTTCGTCATTCAAGGTCTACACCCACTCAGTGTAGTTGAGCAGCAGGGATTCAAAGACCTTCTGCTTCTCCTCCAGCCCAATCTAGCTGTGATGTCTCGTGGCACTCAAACAAAGTGGAAAAAGCAACACAACAAATGAAAAATAATCTGAAATTGGCCTTGAATGAAGTTGCGTTTATTGCAACCACTACAGATTGCTGGACCGCACACAGACGGGGTTTTATAGGTGTCACTGCGCATTGGATAGATAGTGCAACTCTGCAGAGGTGCTGTGCTGCCTTAGCGTGCAAACAGATAAAAGGGTCACATACTTTTTCCGCCCTTGCTAGTGCTCTCAACAATATACACGTGGAGTACAACATCCGCAAAAAGATTGTTTGCACAACAACTGACAATGGTTCAAATGTTATAAAGGCCTTTAGAGTCTATGGTGAGCTGGATGAAAATAGCAATAACAATTGAAAAATATAGCTGCAAGCAGCAATGGGGTGGCCAAGCAGGTCAGATGACCCAGAAGAAACTTTCGACATCCTCAGAAGAGTGTTCCGAGTACACGCAGCAAGTTTGGCGTGAATCCATCAAAGATTTGCTGAGATACGACACAACTTTCTGTTTGGCGGCTCTGCTGCCGATTTTGATTGGCTGTACCGGACAAACGGTTTCGAAAATCTAAAATCATTTTGATAGTTTGTGTGAGGATTGCATTGACTATAGCTTGTAGCTTGACTACAGGTAATTAGCGACTGCGGTGTACCTGGCTTCCTTTGCAGTGGCTTACAGTCTCGCTAAACAGAGAATCAGAGACATGACAAGCTCGTCGGCTTTGGCTGGATTCGAACCTCTGACGTTGCCGTTGCCAGGACACCAACTTATCCTAGTGAGCGATTCTCAGTGCTGCAAATCACAGTTCAGTTACTGGGTAAAAATATAAGCAGTTTTCCTGTGGCAAGCGGTTGTCCGATTTGGCCCAAGTTTAAACAGCTTTAATTCAGTCCTATTTTGACATGTCAAGGTGATTGTGGTCTGAAGATAATCTGTCCCAAATTTGGTGAATATTTGATACATTTTGTAGGAGGAGTGAACAAAAACGTTTTATTAATTCATTCAAAATGGTGGCATCAATTCGGCTGGTATCACAAGTTAACATGTGTCAGACACGGGATCGACCCCCTAGAGGTTAGAGGACACATATCTACAAAGCACAATAAATCTGACTCTTGAGTATAGATCCCCTGAGAATGAAACATGGTCATTACCATTATACTGTTAGACAGCTACTGTGGCATACCTGGCTTCACTAAACAGATAAACCAGTATCATGTCAGGCTTGATGACTGTGGCTGGGTTCGAACCTATGACCTTGCACTTCAGAGGAAGCCGTCTTATCCCAGTGAGCTATTCTCACTGCAGGGAAATGCTGTGTTCAGTTACTGTATAAAAAAAGTAAGCAGTTTCTCCTGTGGGAAGCGTTGTCAGATTTGACCTAAGTATAAAAAGCTGTAATTCAGTCCTATTTTGACATGTCAAGGTGATTGTGGTCTGAAGATAATCTGTCCCAAATTTGGTGATACATTTTGTAGGAGGAGTAGGACAAAAACGTTTTATTTATTCATTCAAAATGGCGGCATCAATTCGGCTGGTATCACAAGTTAACATGTGTCAGACACGGGATCGCCCCCCTAGAGGTTAGAGGACACATATCTACAAAGCACAATAAATATGACTCTTCTTAAGTATAGATCCCCTGAGAATGAAACATTATCATTACCATTGTACTGTTAGACAGCTACTGTGGCATACCTGGCTTCACTAAACAGATAAACCAGTATCATGACATGCTTGATGACTGTGGCTGGGTTCGAACCTATGACCTTGCACTTCAGAGGAACCCGTCTTATCCCAGTGAGCTATTCTCACTGCAGGGAAATGCCGTGTTCAGTTACTGTATAAAAAAAAGTAAGCAGTTTCTCCTGTGGGAAGCGTTGTCAGATTTGACCCAAGTATAAAAAGCTGTAATTCAGTCCTATTTTGACATGTCAAGGTGATTGTGGTCTGAAAATGATTTGATTACATGTCCATGAAAATAGGAGCAACGGCGAACGAGGAGTTTGTTTTTATGAAAATTCCAAATGGCCAACGCCCAAAATGGCAGACACGGGACAGTGTGATATATTTCGACTTAGTATGCCACTTAGAATCAGAAGAGACCAATCTTGTGATTTATGACAAATCTGTTCAGAAGTTATGATGCAAGAAATCCGATGCACTGGCTAGATGTAGCATCACTATATCGACAAAGCACAATATATCTGACTCTGAGTATAAATCCCCTGAGAATGAAACATTATCGTGACCATTATGATTATACTGCTCGACAGCTACTGTCGCATACCTGGCATCACTAAACAGATAAACCAGTATCATGACATGCTTGAGACTTTGGCTGGATTCGAACCTACGACCTTGCACTTCAAAGGAGCCCGTCTTATCCCAGTGAGCCATTTTCAGCGCTGGGAATTGCTGTGTACAGTTACTGTATACAAAAAGTAAGCTGTTTCTCCTGTGGCACGCGTGGTCAGATTTGGCCCAAATTGTTGCCCCAACAGCTGTAATTCAGTCCTATTTTGACATGTCAAGGTGAAGATAATCTGTGCCAAATCTGGTGAATATTGGATACATTGTGTAGGAGTAGGGAAAAAAGTTTCATTCATTCATTCAAAATGGCGGCCTCATCAATTGGTCTGGTATCATGCGTTAACATGCGTCAGACACGGGATCTCCTAAGATATCACGAGACATAGGAATCACTTAAATACGACAAACAAATCAACAGTTATTGGTCAAAACACAGTTTTGCCTATTGTAGCGCCCCCTAGAGCTCAAATGACCCTACCTTTTTCGGACCTCTTAATAACAGGGTCATGAATCCATACACCAAGTTTGGAGTCAATGCATCAAAGATTCACTAAGATATGACCTCACTTCCCTTTTTCCGGATCAGTTGCTGAATTTGATTGGCTGTAACTAACAAACGGTTGCGAAAATCAAAGCTCCAGGGGATAACTTTTGTGAGGCTTGGTCTGAAGATCATCTGTGGCAATTTTGAAGAAGATTCGTCAAGAATTGTAGGAGGAGTAGCGAAAAAACGCTTTTCGTTAACATTCAAAATAGCGGAGAATCTATATGACTGGGTATGACGTCATAGAGTGCGTTGAACTTGTCTTGATCCAGGGAATCCAATGATACCTCATTTTGGAAAATGCGGCATATGGTTCAAAGGTAACGTGTGTAAACACACTTTCAACTTTGACCCATTGGTGGCGCTAGAGGGTATAAATGGGAGACATGAAACTTGGTGAAAGTGATGAGGGGACAGGTCCCAAAGAGTGTGCCAAATTTCACAACTTCTGAGCATGTGGTTCTAGGGGCTGCCATAGACTCCCATGGCAGATGTATAATAATAATAATAACTAGAGAGGGTACAATTTCTGGGGAAATTGTAGGGTGTGCTTGCTTGCGTCGGTTGCACAGGGGTCCGTTTTTGAATGACATTTTTACAACTGATATTTCTGTATATTTTATATAAAAATGCATACTTATTATTTATAAAGATGACAGATTTAAAAGCATTTTTTTTTTGCTGCTCATTTACAACTGAAAATACGAGAAGTGTAGAATGAAATAGATGTCTTCTCATTTCCCCTGCAAGAGGCAGCCTCATCGTTGAAACAAAACGAATAAATTGGGCAGACCGGTGTAAAAATTGACCTAATCTCTATGACTTAAACGTCATTTTAAGTTTTTCCCTTCTCATGATATTTTCAGGCATTTAGCCTACTCATTGCATTCATTCATGAATAAAGAACCCCCTTTGAAGATTATTCTACGACGTTGCCCGGCAGTAGAAGATGGAATTGCGATTCAAACAGTACCATCTGCTAACGGAAAATATGCCCCCCAAAACGTAAATAAGCTTGACATTTATTTAGTGGAAAATCGCTCATTCATAAAAAGCTCACTGGTAGCGATCATTGTCAGTAACAACGCAAAATGCGATATAGCCCTGTGTGGAGAAGCTGCCCCGGTAAATTGTACTACTACGGCACAGTACTAGACTACTGCTGTGTTCGTCTTGGTAGCGATTGCGTTGGTTGAATTGGATTTAACGTTCCGTTGTACGGTTTAAACTGAAATTAATTATTTTCATGAACAGATTGACAACGTTTAGGCTGTGGCAATGAAGTTCAGGTTAGTAGTTAGATAGACTTTTGATTTAAGTAAGGGGAGTGCCGAACATGTTCTGTCGCCGTTTGACTTCCTAAACAGCTGTGTAGCGTAGATGTTTTTGTAGTGTGTCTCACGTAAGCTACAGCGTTGCAGTGAGCTACACTGGTTTGAAACCACAGGTAATGGTAATTTCACCAACAAATCGTTTACTAATGTCAGAATAAATCCTACAACGAAAATGTATATGTGAGGAATGTTTATTTTAACGATTGAAAACAGATAACGCTACATCATAGACCACTGTAGTATGTGTTGCCCGGGCAACACAGGCTAATGTCATGATGCTAATACTTCAGTGAAATAGTAGACTACTGTTTCCGAAAGTAGATGTACTTCCTTAATAATATCAGCTTATACTGTACATTACACATGACAATTGTGTGTCATATCACAAAGTAAAATGAGTAAATAGTTATCACCCTGGCCTCTTTGCTTGTGGCGTTTCTGAAGCTATAGTTAGCCTAGCTATCCCCCAAGTTAACAGATGTTAGTAACTTCAGTGACTGTGGCTAGCAAATTAGCCACCGTTAGCTTCACTTTTCGCCACAAAAACTTAACTTCAGCCTAAACCATGCAACGGAACGTAAATTCCAATAGAAGCAACTCAATCGCTACCAAGACGAAACTTTTGACACCTACTTTGTCTATGTAGGCCAAATATTGACTGAGTTTTAGGGGGGCAAAAAGAATAATAATAATAATATATATGTGAGAGAACAAAGGTTGTGCTCTCGCCGAAGGCTTGAGCACACCCAATTATAAGAAAAGGTAGAAACCCTTATGGTGGCTTCGCCGCTTCGTGGCTTGGCCACCAATAACAATCCAGATGCTGCACTTTAGGGTGCGAGGGCAAGTACGGGAGAAGGAGAGAGTGATGATGAAGAAGAAGAAGAGGGGGGAGATATCATAGGTGTCGAGTTTGTTGAAGCCGGGACAATATTGGATGAAGATAATGGCTTGGAATACCAGCTGCCAAAGCATCAATGTTGTGCCTGCCACCTCAACCTGATCTCCACCGTTGATGCCTCGAAAGCAAATGGAAATCCAGTGTACAAGCGTCTGTCTCGTTCAGCATTCTCCAAGTGTTCAAGTCTGTGGAGCAAAAGCTCAAGATCTACCACAGCTGCTGAGATCATAGAGGACAACTTCAGCTCCTGAGGCCCAATGAGACACGGTGGAACTCCCTCTTCTTTGCCATGGAGAGGATTGTGAGAATCCTAAGGGAACAAGGAGAAGGAGCAATTACAGCTGTCTGCAGTGTGCTAAAGATACCTATGTATGTACCTGCCTTCTTATTTTGTAGATGTCTTGACTGCAATATGAGGTAGCCTCATATAATTTTGTTAACGTCTTGCAGTTAATGGTGGGTTTAAATTGGCTTAATGAATACTTTCCTACTATGAATGAAATGCTATATTCATTAATCGCTCATTTTTGTAAATTCTTATTTTTTGTTGTCAGGTTCACTCCTGTTGAGCTTGCTTTTCTGGCAGAGGATACAAAGACCATGAGCCCATTTGCAAAGGCGCTTGATGTTCTTCAGGGAGAGGCCAATGTGCAGATGATATGGTTGGTACCTAGAATAACACTACTCCAGGCGAAGCTCCAGCACCTCTACATTTCCTCCAAGTCGTAGGCCTTTGATCGAAGCACTTCTAGCAGGCCTTGACAAACGTTTTGGACAGATGCTCACAGATCTAGAGCTAATTGCCGCTGCTATTCTCGTCCCCAAATTCAAGACCTGCTGGACAAGTGATGAATGTATCCTAAAACTGGGTAAGTCTTGCACTGTTTGCTTTACGCTTATAATAGTGAAAAGTCCCTTACTTAATGGAAACAAAATGACAATATTTATGTAATAATGTTATAAACCATCTTAGAGAATGCTGACCTCTAATTTGGTTTTGTATTCCATAGGCCTTGACTTTATCAAAAGCCACCTGAAGTAACAAGTTGTGGTGAATGAAGGTGATGCATCCCATTCTTCGGAAGAGGAGGACTTTTTTTTTTACAGCAATCAAGCAGTCCGGTTCCCAAGAAAATGCCAAACAGTTGGAGACTTACCTGGGGTGCCCAGGTGATACAATGGGGGTACTGAAGTCTTTCCCGGCAGTATGCCACCTGTCATTGAGGCTTAACACTGCACTACCAGCCTCCGCTGTGATCTAAACAACTCTTTCTGGTAGTTTTGGATTCTCTCTGTATCATGCGAACACGCATTCACACTGATACTCACTCACACACACACACGCTAAAAAAGAAGGTTCTGGTTTTTATGTTAAGTATGCCTTGAAAGTTATTCCACAGGTTTTGAAGGGTCTTAGGGTTTCACCCAACATCAAGCACACACAGACTTTGAGGTGTACATTTGATCACTTGCGGTCTCTCTCTCCCTGTCCATCAGAGACACACGTTTTTTCACTCACTCAATGTCCTATACACAATTACATTATGACACGTGACACTATACAGAATGTCTGTATACCCTAGTTGCTCCCAAGTTCTTGAAGGGATTCAGGACAAATCCATGCACATCTACAGATTTGAGGGCATGCATCACTTGCCATTTTTCTTTTGCTGGATGTCTATTGTCTATTTGCATGTCAATAAAGATTGTTTTAATACAATGCACATTGAATTTGTAATTTCTCCAACTTTTCTAGCACTTCAATTGTAAAAATTGTGAAACTGACATATTACATTTATTATTATTAGCACTCCATGTTCAAAGATTTACTAGCTTTCAGTTCATTTCTTATACACTACGGTTCTTAGTTGTAACTCTTAAAGTATGGGGAACTTCTTAATTAATATCTGTTTAGTAATTCAAATTTTATTCTTTTATTTTCTTTCTGGAAGCCATATTTGAGCACACACACATGCATGTAGATTCCTTTAAATGTTAAGGGGAAGATTAGAAAGAGAAACTGGATCTGTGAATTCTCACAGAATCACAATTGAATTCATATCTTGCTACTCAGTCAGAATCTTATTAACCTGGAGTCCCAGTCTCTGTCACAATAATCATATATGTGATGTTTTAGGCCTATTGGCAGACATCTATTTAAAATGTAGGCAATGGCATATAGACTTTTTTTCCATGTCCACTGAAGTTTCTCAGCTTGCACTAAAGTAACATTTGTGTGGTCCAGGTAGCTTTGCATAAAAAATGGTTGTCATTTGCAAGGCTACTTTTACTTTTATACTTTTACCAGAGTATTTTTTAACACAAGTATCTGTACTTGAGTATGGGAAGTGAGTACTTTTGCCATCTCTGCTTGTCAGTGTTTTTATTTCATTTGAATTTGGATGGGTAGTAAACAACACATTCTTCTGTGGTGTGATGAACTTAAAACTCATTTTCAATTCCACTTCAGAGGATCTTTAAGGCTATGAATGGTTATGATTATTCAGTCAGTCCTGATCACTGAAAAAATTATACCATTGGTAATATTTGTTGTGTACTGGTCTATGCAGTCTCTACTGACAATTAATACAGAAGAAAAGGGGTTCTTGACCAACTTATCAAACCCTTAGCATTCAAATCCAGGCCTACACCTCTCTACAGAAGTGCTGTAGAACCGACAACTGGGAGGGAACACCAAATATGTCAATGTTTAAATAACTCAGGGAGCATACTAACCAATGGCTGGGAATACGAAGGTCACAAATGTTTCTCTTATACATTTTCTGCCATACAGTCTGAAGTTTGCAGGACACAAATAGCAGTAGTCAGCAGTTACCACAGAAACCCAACCCTGTGCCATTTTGCCACTATTATGACAGGTAACCACGGCAACAGAGACAGTTGGTTGCCATCAGAGTCACTTTCCCCTTGTCTGCCATTTTCCACCTGCCATTTTCAGTAAACACTCAAGCAATCGTCCAAAATCTGCAAACTCCAAAACCAAATAAGAAGCACATGGCACGGTTGTGGTCCACAAGTTGTAATTGAGTTAATGAACTTGCACCAATTTAAAAGCAAGCGAATTAAGATTATGGGTAAAGTTTATGGGCACCATTTCAAGGAAAATGGATACAAATGAAAGTGGCTGGAGTTAAAATGATATTCCCACTTTACAACATCCTGTCTTTTTTTTTTTTTACCAATGAAAGTTATATGATATAGGCATACAGATATATTGTCTTACCTAGATACATCAACTTAACATCAATTGTGACAGGGATTGTGACAGGGATTTGTTATCATAGTTTGGTCACAGTGGGCTTTCACAGCGTTTGGTCAGTGGGTCAAAAAAGACCAATCATTCACAGATCATGTCTAGATCTGTTCTGCACTGAACTCCAACTACCCACAGGCATAATAAAGGCTGCACTCCTGCTGTTTTGCTGTAGCTATGCCAAGTGAGATTTTTTTAAAGGAATCCTGTCATCATCTTTGAGTTCAGACCAAAACATAGCCTACATCTTAGAGAAAACTGAACACAAACGAATGATTACTCCATTGCTAAGAGAGTATTGATTCATTTTGGATTGCCCTTGGTGAGCTGGTAGCACAATGGAAGCGGGGGATGGTAAAGGTGTTTTGGTTAGAGACTGGCGACAGATACAATTCCTAGAAAAGGAACTGGATGTAAAATGCAATCTCTTGTGTTTACCCAGAGCAGTCGGGAGGGGAATAGCTTGTGCAATCACTCAGGTTGAACATATATTTCTGATAGCCAGTGAAGGTTGTTTTTTCCCCAGTCTGGATGTGGAAAGTATGCTCTAAGTGCTTTAAGTGTAGCATGTGGTCAGATGTGTCCACTTTGAACAGTGTTTGTCCATTTGTAGTTTGCGTCTAATGGTGCTTTTAGGCCTGTATTATTCTGCTTTCCAGGCCGACTCGAGATCAACCGGTCTGGTCACCTTGATGACACCAGCGGGGGCCTAAACCTGTGGTCACCATGTAAATAATCAATCTAGAAATGTCATCAATTGTTACTCAACTCTACAGGCACAATTCAAAGACTTGAATCTCACACAGGAATTCCTGTCGCATCTCTGCCAAAACTCTTATGGCTATTTATAATGAAAACACATACAGAACTATACTTCGGTGAGTTCAAATCCGACCACACTTCATCACAGATATTGTATAGGGGTATATTTTTTCTATATAAGAAAACAAATATCCCTTTTCTAGCCATTTCTGCGCTGTTGTCTTCCTTTCATATTCGGTATTAACAAGTTAATATTATGTGAATCTCAAAAACAAGCTCAAAGCTGCCGGTTATCAGTCAGATACTTAAAACTGACATACATGCACACTATTCAACACCAGGTCAGAGAGACCCTTGCAAAGCTTCTGCAGGGCATGACTCATGGAGCTGTAGATGCCACGATCTCTAAACTGGAACATCATTATCCACTGAAGAGTAAAACTACTAAGATGAAGATCAAGACAACAGTATGATGAGGCGTTTCAACAGACCATGCCAAGTCTCAAGTAATAAGAAAGAGCTCTGCCTGCAAGCTTGATCTGACTTTAAACCCATGAGGGGATCATCGTTCCATTGGTTCTGGCTCTGTGACCATGACAAATTCATTTGAAATAGCGTAGCCCGATGCTATTCATGTCACCGAGCGGGCACACGAGCCGGGCATCACAGAACGGATCAAAGAGAAGAGTCCTTTCACAGGGATGTGAACCACATGCAGATCAACACCGTTTTTTTAGGCTTCATTGAGGTCCCCATGCAAACTAGCTATTCAACCAACAGTGCTCTCCCAGATTTGGTCCTAGCATTGCCTTAGCAGGCCAGCAATGAAAATTACGTTCACCACCTTCAATGTCACCTGACCTAAAGGAACAGAGATAATGAGATGTGGCTGCAGTGGAAGGCACGAGGAGAAAGAAACAGCAAAAGCATCTACCGGCCAAAACCATCATGTGTAACAGTCCAGTACACGGAACACAAAGACACGCTAAGAGTGTGCCTGTTTCAGAAAGGCAAGCCATTCCATTCAGTGGTACAGCAATACACACAGCAGACCCATATAAACGTGAGATCAACATGGAGCCGTGCAATAAGACTGAGGGATGGGGGGGGGGGGGGGACACAAAAAGGGTAAAAAAGGAGGTTGAGTGGATGGAGGTAGTGGGAGGGATAAGCAAGTAACCATGGATTTTTGCACAACCAGCTGTTATTGGTCCTTTATGCAAAATGATCCCAGCCTATTTGCAATGCAATCTATCACCAGGAAACATGGAGAAACAGGAAGGATAGAGGAAAGGGGGGAGAGCTCAAATGAAAAGCAGGACATACGGTTCAAACACACGCAGAGAGAGAAACACACACAAAGAGGATGGTGGTACTTACATGAAGACTCTGTCCCGAACATGGCTGGGCTGGGAGCTGCGATGGAGATAGAGGAGGAGAGAGAAGGAAGGGAGGGAGGGAAAGAGAGACAGAGGGGAAGGGGAGGGGGTTGGTGAGCAGGCAGCTACACAGCGGGGGTCATCAAAGCACACAATCCAGCCAGCCGGGCCGACCCTGGCTCTCAGACGCCCAGATGGTCCTCTCCACTAGCCGCTACACAGTCTTCCCTCCACGCTCAAACACTCTCCCCGCGGCAAAAAAAACACACTCGCGGGTTTGGCTGAAAAGCTGTGGACCTTGTGCAGGAACAGGACCCCCCAAAAATAAAATGAGATCCTTCACACAAAAGGTGCGCGTGTTAGAATCCAGAGATGTAGCTGTAGCAGCTAGCATTAGCCTCGGCTTGTTGTCTTCGATGGTCGTCAATCCATTTGCTCTACTGGTCTGTCATTGCTCTTTCTCTACACATCCACGGAGCGGGGAGCAAACAGGGGCTGTCCTGGTGAAGGGGGAGGGGGGGGGGGAGAAGAGGAAAAAAAGCTAATATCGGCTACTGCAATCCTCAGGCGACGGCAGCCCTGGAACACAATGGCTATGCAAACACAGAGTGACGTCAGGGACCTTGCTAAAAACTGCCTGACTGGTGATGCTTGGTGAGAGGGATGGAGGAATTGAGAGATCGAGGGAGGGGACGGTGAACTGAGGCAGGGGAGTAAGAACTGACCAATCAGAACTGGTCTATTACACACAGACACACACACACATCTCAGTGGAGGAACAGCGCGGGACACTCGGCCATAAATTGAATTGAATATGCATTCCACCAGAATGCATATTACAACTGCACACACGCACTTGTGTAGCCTACAGTAATTCCATGTCGGCCTATGCAGGGACTTCATCCACACAAGTAGACTTATGTAATCAAAGTCCCATCAGTTCAAGCATAACATTTGTTTTGGTTATGATGACCGTCATACTATAACCTGACCAATGTTACCATTACTGGTTCCAAGGGCAAAATTCTGTATATGTATTGTCTCAATATCATTTTTTTCTTCTCCTTTACATTGATGCTTTGTGGTTAGATATATAATATATATTAAAAAAAATATGCAAAGTAGATTAGTTTAGTGTAGAAAATAAAGTTTACATTCTTACCTATTCACTAGGCTATGTCACATGCATGTTTGCGCTTGTATAACCAGCTCACAGATACAACTCGCTTTAAATGTGGGGGGGAGTCAGGTGGCTGAGTGGTGAGGGAATCGGGCTAGTAATCCGAAGGTTGCCAGTTCGATTCCCGGTCATGCCAACTGACGTTGTGTCCTTGGGCAAGACACTTCACCCTACTTGCCTCGGGGGAATGCCCCTGTACTTACTGTAAGTCGCTCTGGATAAGAGCGTCTGCTAAATGACTAAATGTAATGTAAATGTCAAAATTGCATCTGTAGTGTTTGCATACATGTATATGTATGCATGTGTGTGTGTGTGTGTATTTGGTACTGCACCTCAGGTCAGACAGCCCAGCTAACCACTCTGGGAGGAGGGGGTGATGGGGTAAAGTCTCAGCGCTCTTTGTCCTCTACACACGGTCATGTCGTCTTCCCTCTCTAACTCGTCTTTGTCCCTCAGCCAGAGGAACCCCCCCACGCCCCCCTCCTCCTATCCCTCAGCCAGAGGAACCCCCCCACGCCCCCCTCCTCCTATCCCTCAGCCAGAGGAAGCCCCCCACGCCCCCCTCCTCCCATCCCCTCGTGGTCACGCTAATTACACAGGGGACTCTCCGACAAACTGCACCAGGAAAGGAGGAGGAGATGGGGGAGAAGTAAAAGGGGTTCACTACTGTAGGGCTGCAGACACTAGGGGTGGTTCACTACTGTAGGGCTGCAGACACTAGGGGTGGTTCACTACTGTAGGGCTGCAGACACTAGGGGTGGTTCACTACTGTAGGGCTGCAGACACTAGGGGTGGTTCACTACTGTAGGGCTGCAGACACTAGGGGTGGGTCACTACTGTAGGGCTGCAGACACTAGGGGTGGGTCACTACTGTAGGGCTGCAGACACTAGGGGTGGGTCACTACTGTAGGGCTGCAGACACTAGGGGTGGGTCACTACTGTAGGGCTGCAGACACTTAACCTGGTCCTAACCAGACCCTCGTACATTTCATTTGTACAGAGGGTCTGGGATCGCTCCATTGACAAGCGTTAACTTCCTTGAAGGCGGGTACTCTGTTGAAGTTTAAAACTATTGGATCTGCCCAGAGCCACTCTGATCTGCCATAACCAATCACTAGCGTTCGCCTTAGCCAACTCCTTCACCACGGAGCTAGCTGCCGTAGCTGGAAAATCAAACTTTTCCCGAACCCTGTGGGGAGGAGGGCCACAACATCATGACCACCAACAAAACTCAGCAAGGATTGTTCTTGTTCCGGCTTTAACTTATGGATATTTGGCTGCGTTGCCACAACCGCAGAATAGCTTCGCTCGCATCTTTCTCTGTGGCCATTACTGAACTACAACTCAAACTAATGCACGACATCAACGTCATCATTCTCAGCCACTCCCTCTGTTCGCTGAATGGACCTACAAAAAATTTGTTTCTGAAAACCGACTGATGCATTGAAATCCCAGACCTAGTACAGAAGCAAAATCCAAATTGAGCGGAAGTACGTAGGAGGGCAGAGCCAGGCTAGCAGACACTATGGGTTGGTTCACTACTGTAGGGCTGCAGACACTAGGGGTGGGGGAAAAAAATCGATTCACATTTGAATCGTGATTCAGTTTTCTAGAGATTCACAAATGTTAAATGTTTTGATTAAAAATCGTAAAAAATTGTGAATCGATTTTTACCACAAGAATCGAATTGTGAGGTACCAAAAGATTCCCACCCCTAGCAGACACCATCTTCTAACAACTCCAACCAACAGCATCCACTGGAGATATTATCTCCTTTCTTGCCAGTTGTCCTTCCCCCACATTTCTCACTTCTGCCACCATTTTTTTTTTATTTCCACAATTGCTCATGTGGGTTGTGTAGATTCAGTGTAACCATATGTAAGGTGCATCCCTATGGTCTAATCTCAAATAAAACAAGACGCAAAGGGCACGCTCCCTGGCAGGGTAAACACGGTCCCTCTTATCGCCATGGTTGCCTTCAGGATGCTGGCCCATCACCATAACAACCGCAAGGGCCAGGTGAGACTGAATGGGTGGTAATGTGTGAAAACAACAAATTGAGGATGTACTCTACACAATGGCTCAAGAACTTGAGCATATTTAGAGAAAAAGGTGGAACCCCCCTCCAAAAGCAATCACATGATGTAGGACTCCAGTATTAGCTCCTGAACATAGCCCAACCCCCCACCCCCACCCCCACCCCACCCAGATTGGCACAAGTATCACCCAAAAAAGCCTCTCCTCCTGGTTGCTAGGCAACTGAAAATAAGCGTGAGAGGAACGTGTCCATCCTTCAGAGGAAGAATGAGCATGGGAGCATGGGAAGAACATAAAGGAGGGGGGGGGGGGAGTGGGCCGTCCATTGTATGAGCTAGCTACAACAGTACACTTCATCAGGGAGCCCTTATATCTGATGTGGGGGTGGAAACCACTGCGCTATTTTGATAGATCCTTTCTGAAAGAACTGTACTAGAAAGCTTGACATGCAAGACATAAATGACAATGGGAATTTGGGTAAAAAGAGAAGGTTCAAACTTGTAATTGAGAACAAATGGGGGGTTTTGTAGACCGAAAGGATGCAAAGGTCTGATCTTTTGACCATATAGTGCCAGAAACACAAATCATTCTATCTTTCTTTCTTTTCCAAATAGGGGTAGTGGAATGAGACACTCAGAGGAAAGATTTGGGGGGTCTTTGTGCAGTGACCATGCTAACTGGGTCACTGGCTGCAGTGGCCGTCGCTGCTGACACCTAGTGGTCAGAAGGAGAAGTGCAGCAGCCTGGACAAACAAAGATGATGTTCATCCACCAGATTAATGACACTTAGACCCAGATGAAGTGGTAAATACAGACACACAATTATCTGTCTGGCCCCAACCCTTGATCCCACTGCAGAGGCTCTGAAAGTAGACAAGACCGCATTTAGTATATGAGTGCCAAGCTATCTGCCCAAGAGAGGGAAGGAATTCCACTCAAAAATCCATGTGCATGGTATTGCGGGACACTATAGAAATATAAACCTATATTTCTGTGGTTTAGGCTACACATGGTCCTAATGGCGATAGGCGAATCGAGTTTTAAGAAATCGTACACTTGGGTGGGATTAGCCATCCTTACTTTGTCAAAGGTGTGCATGAGTACTGTTTTGGCTGCCATCCTATGTCTAAACTGTCACACAAGGTTATTCAAATATGTTACACGGGAGTCAGTTTAGCTGTAGTATTAGAAAGATTGCTGTTCATTCAGTGTGACCTTAAAATCATTCCATTACACAAATGCATACGTAGACCAGGTCCTTGTACAAAAATACGATTTATTTTTGCGCAATTCTGACGTTTTTCCTGGAACCTCAACCTTTCTTGCAATTCCGACTTTATATTGACAATAAAGGTTGTCACCGTCACCTCCTTAATGCCAACCTTGTCAATGCATTTGTGATTGACCCAGGGGGAGAGCTGCCTGGCCTGGAAGGTAGGTCAAACATTCCTCTCTGTGCTCAAGTTACTGAGATGGCACACTGGTTCTATATTAAGCTATGATGTTGTTGTTTTTTTTTAGCCAGTAGCTGCCTCAGGATTGGGCAACTGTTGCGGCTGCTTAATTTTTTACCCAGTAGCCAATAGTTTCTCTTGAACTGTAATAACAAGCATAGGAGAGAAGACAAGGGAGTTAGACAACATGAACCCCCTACAAGTAACAAATAGCCTGCTGGCTGACAGAGCAGAAAGGTGAGTCTCATAGAAGTGGGAACTAAATTGCTAGGATACGTTTGAAAGAAAAGGCCATCTTTGGAAAGGCTGAGGCTCTGTCCATAAAAATACCATTATGTGGGTTGTGGTTGGTTCGTGTTGATAAGAGCCAGTGGCAACTCAAAATCCAGAAGCAGAATAAACCAATATGCCTCCTGTGCTTTGATGTTTCCATGTGATTCTCCACTTAATTACTTTATTTGCTTTTAACAACCCGTGAAGGCTTCATGTTAACATTACTCTGTCCTTGACACAGCCTATAACTAAACCTCAGGCCCATTCTCCCCACTGTTAGCTCACAAAATACTTTTTTTTTCTTTTCCACGAGACATGACATGGAAAAAAAACGGAGGAGGACTGATAAAAATGGGACAGTGGTGCTGCTACATTCAGACGAACCCATGGTCAAGCAATTCAATCCACTGACGGGTTGAGCTCCATGCATCTCTCCACATTTCCAAGGGAAAGCCCCAAATATGTTCCCCCTAAAAAGGGGAAGTCAGCCGACCGTTTAATATGAAAATACATAGTTAACTGTTAAGACGAATAAAGAAAAATATAGCGGACAGGACAGATCACTTGTATTCTCAATGAAATGAGTATAAAGTAGCAACGTACAGTAAAATTTGTTTACTAGACCAAATATGGTCTTAATATAATGGTGGGTGTTTCACCAAGTCATTTTTACCGCTCACCCCAAACACCCACTACACACTGACACTGACACATCTCTTCAGCTAATCGTGTCAATCTAAAAAGCTGTGCAGCTTTTACTTATTATTCCATAGCACGTTGATTTTTCAAACGCGGGGAATACACACATTAATTACACTTGAAATTGGGATCTGACCTTTACTGTACATAGTAGATTTACTATTGTTAATGGGCCAAATAATAGCTTGTATACTTAAATGAAAACTTGGCTTAAATACTGGCTGAAATAAATATGAGAAATGTAAAGAACCCCAAATAAATAGCATGCTTGCTAGTTGACGTTGGTCACAGCATGGGTAATTACAATACAGGCATATCTTGCAAGCTAAGTAGCAAGCTAGCTGTAAGTTAGCTAGACAAACTTAGCTAGCTAGCTGAAAACTTTGCAAGTGACGCTAGGAACACAGATTTGCAATTAATACATTAAGAAAGGACAACGAATTTACCTTAAAAAAGAGTGTGAAATGTCAATTCCTCATCACCCGCATTCCCAAACTTTTACTCCAAAAGAAGCTAACTATTTCTACATGTGTAGCTGCGTGTACGGCTGTAAATGCTTCTACATCTACAAAGTGAGTTACTAGCTAGCTCGAGGTGGCTGGCTTTTTGTTAGCAACAAGTACACTCGCTAATATTGGTAGGAAATTGACCAGTCCCTAGAAAGCAAGTGGCAAAGTCAAAGTGGTATGATATGTGGATCTTACCTGTGATCAGATGGTCTTTGTAGTTTAACGAAAAACGATAAACATAAATCATAAATAACATTACAAAATACCATATAGTCCAAAAATATGTCCAAAGCCAGACCATGGAAAACTTCGGTTGTTCTAGCATGCCTGTTCCATTTCAGCCATAATAGATTTGACATCATCCTGATCATAATCTCAGAAAATAATAGTGTGCTAACAAAATACGTGCCTTTGTAATGTGTGTTGTGTGCACTGGATTTTAGTAATATCCAAACTAACAAAAAATGCATTTAAGTAAACATGTTCTACAATAAATTTCCGTTTTTACTAAAACGCCAAGAAAGTTAAATTTTCAGGAGCCTACTATTCTTCATCCAGATAAAACAAAATCCTGGAAAGAGAGTAAACTAGGTTCTTCGTGTAAAAAAAAAAAAAAAGTGAGGCTAATATTTAATGTAATGTTTTTACTAACAGTCCTTAGCAGTCTTAGGAAATGTGCTCTATTTTGGGAAAATATGAGTGAGTCGGTAAATAGAAAATGTGTAATTTAATGCAGCATAATTTGACTGAATTACAATTTATCTTAAGTAAATAAATCACCAAATTGACAAACAGGTTTTTAATACAACTATATATTACAATGTGCCATGTTTTAATACAGTCAGGTCTTGTTTTAATAAAAAAATAAGCACCGAGGAAGTGTGTTACTTTTTATTTTATTGTAAATCGAACATTTTGCACACTACGCAGTAATTAAATACTTGTTAATTAAGATGTCAATGTATTTTACTCCTTAGGTAAGAGCTAAACAGTCTCAAGCTAATTTGCAAGTTTCCCAGGACAGCTTGAGCTATTGCAATATACTGGGGTAACAGTGAGGGAGGACCAATATTATAGGAATATATGTAGTACGGGACAGTAATCTTGATGGGTAATCTGTTTAGCCGAAATACTCTGTGTAGAGTCCCTGCAACATTTATTTTGCTATTGCAATTGGATTGGCTTTTTTCAGAGATCAAAGACCAGTTGTGGTCTCACCAAAACTATAAATATTGCACTTATGAAAAACTTTATCAGGGTGCTTTGCATATGAAAATCTGCCCTCTCTCCTTATGTACTATCATTTCTTCATCATTTTATTTTCCAAAATAATGGGCATATCATTATAATATATTATACAGGTATTTTATCAGAGTCTGTATAAAAACATTAATAAGGGTAGGCATTTTACAGAGTATGCGAAATTTGTGGACCAAACACTCCTTTTCCCAATTTTTTTTGTAATTTGAACAAAGACAAAACAATAATCCAGTCATGCAATATTGTTGAGTTATTATTCTCTTATTTTAAGCGTTCTGCATCTCCTTGCCGATCTTGTAACTCAGAATCTTATTCCAGTCAATCTTGGTACGGGTCACAGGAAGCTGGCGTCGTAAGGCTTTGAAGGTAGTATCCGACATGGTCTGGTAATTTTCATTGATGGCAGTCTGAGGAGAAAATACATAAATGAACACAAAAATACATTATAAATCTGAAAAATTGTTAAGTTTAGTCCAATCATGCTTGATGCAACAGCTTGTACAACAGCAACTGTAGGGACAACATAGACTTAACTCTTTGTAGTGATTCCAAATGACTATTCAGGCAGTGTTAACAGGAATTTAAATGAGTCCATTGTATGGGAGTCAGGTGGCTGAGCGGTTAGGGAATCGGGCTAGTAATCAGAAGGTTGCCGGTTAAATTCCTGGCCGTGCAAAATGATGTTGTGTCCTTGGGAAAGGCACTTCACCCTACTTGCCTCGGGGAATGTCCCTGTACCTACTGTAAGTCGCTCTGGATAAGAGCGTCTGCTAACTGACTAAATTTATCAACTTAAGCCAAGTGTCTCCCAAATGATGTTAAATGTCTTTAAGAAACTTGTTTACATTTTTGGTATATGGTATGAAGATATTCTTCCACATGTAAGCTCAAATATGGTACATAAAATGTAACAGACCTGGTAGTCGTTCTCCGCAGCCTCCATAATCTTGATGAACTCTTTTGCTGTTGTAGCTTCGTTCTGATAGTGAAGAGAAGACATGCTCAGAGTTGAGGATAAATAAAACAATCCATCATGAGATAATCTTTCAATTTTCAAGGTTTCATTTTTCAAGTCAAAATGTAAGGAATTATGTAAGGTACATAGGGTTCCCACACCTTTTGATCTGTAGATTTTGATGACTAACCCAATTTCTATAACCACAAATATATAACTGTTCTGCAAGTGCATTCTAAAGTTGTGCATAAAATATGGCGTTACACAGCTGGCATCCAAACAAGTGTAACTCACAGAGTGTACACCTATTTTGATTTAGTACATTTCATGATTTTTCCCATTAAAAAAATATGTATTTCATTTTCCACCACCAGAATCACAGGCTTTCCAAAACCGTGGGTACCATGTTTATATTTCTGTGCCTGGAAGGGTGTGTCTTATTCATTTTACTATTTCCTTGGGCTATTCACTTAACTGGACCCTAGATACATCTTTCTACAAAGGATCTAACATGCAAGCACACCTTTTATATAAAATCAATATTTCAAAGCCCAGTAAGTCATTTTCTTTTTACTGTATACTTACGGAAATCGACATGGACTCTTGAACTTCTTTGTGGCTCACCAGCTGAACGTTGCCATCTTCATAGTAATGAACCTGTCAAGCCAGAGAAACATGGTCTTTATATCACATGCACAAACACAGTGCCACACAATTTACCCAGTGCGGCCAATTTAGTTATATTGTTTTTGATGGGACATGTGTAACTTTGACCGTAAGTTTACAAAGAGTGCATTTTGAGTACAGCTCTTGTCAAAAGTGAATTGACTTTAGGTTGCACTAGGTGCAACTTATAAAAGTTGAATACCACTGTGGCTTTAGGTTAAGACTTAACAGCTTGTTTCTGTAACAGTTTAAGCACAATTTAAATTATTGAACTTGAACTGGATAAATGTTACTTGGACCTTAAAATGTGCACCAATGAACAAAATCCAACAAGGAGCAATATTTTCTTTATAGCACAGTATACATACGAAGTGGTTGATACACCAACACACCTGGATTTTCATGATTCCGGCCACTTGAGTTGTGGAGGGGGTGATGGTGAATTTCCACTCTGACCTCCAGCGTCCGTTACTTTGAAACAAGACAGACAAAACAAGAGTAAGATTGTACCATTTTCCATCAACAAGACAAATATCACTTTGTAATTGGGATACAACTCGGAGCACCAAAAGCATTGCCTGGATTACATTAATCATAATGTTAATGAAATAAACCAATACTACGTTTTATTAATAAATACCTCATGACCACCTTTAGCTTAAAACCTACCCTCTTCAAAACCTACCCGCAAAGGAGGTGTAGTCTTTATCCAATTATCTTACTCTGACTTACAGAACCTCAAGCAAGTAAGAATAATAGAATAAAAGAATAATGAAGCACAAAGCCAAATAACATTAGATGGCTTGGATGCCTGAGCTATGGTAGCCTGACATTGTTTTGTTTTTGTTAGGAACGTTTCAGAATTTTATTTTAAATTCTAAAAGGAGGTCAGAGGCTTTGAGTCAGGCTTTGAGTCAGAAAAGAAACATAGAATATTTACTTAGCCCACAAGAGAGCTGGATGATGAATAAAACCATAAGCCTATCTCACATACCAGAAGTTTTTTGGTTGAAACTGATGGCACTCAATACACACAATGATAGTTTGATGTCCATCAATGGTTTTTCCGTAAATCTAAGGACAGAAACATGGCACCCATCAACCAAATATACTTCCAAATGTTGTCACACTTAGCAGGATAGTATTATAAGAATACCTTAATTAATGATGTCTGTATGTCTATGCAATATAATAATTTATGGTCATCGTAAAGTTATAACTTGACAGTGAGACAGAAAGTCACCTGTCTGGTACACACAGCTGTAATTAGCTGAATGTTAAAATACAATCAGTCAGGCTTATGCACTGTTGGAACAGAAAGCAGTGTTTCTGGTACGTACAGTGCAGACACCATTTGGGTAATGCTCCTTGACGTAGGCCCTGACAGCAGTGTCCACAGCGTTCCTCCAGCCCTCCATAGCGCTGTCTACGTCTTGGGGCCGTGGGTCACTGGCCTCCTTGCGCAGGTGATCAAACTTGAAGGAGATCTTTTTCTTGGGGTCCAGGACCCTGCCATTTCCAAGATCTCCATGCTCTGTGATTAAGACCTTGGAACAGGTGATTGAGGGTTGAGAGGTGAAGAGCGAAGAAAAGAAAAAGGGTATAGAGAGAAGATGTTAACCGCAAAGCATATTAAAATCCACTCAATCTCTTAAAATCTATTATAAATGCTCTGTATGTGCTTCAGTTTGTTGTTCTTTCCTTAGATTAATCATTCTTAAAGGGACGAGATATCCAAGTTGCTTGCATAACTTAAGCTTTAACAAATCTCAATATGACATTCAACTCATGACAGACATTTCTCCCAGTCCACTACTGAAACCCTGAAGAGGGTTTGAGGACTAGAAAACACAGGATTGGATTCATTTGATGGAGTTACCCTTCTATCTTAGGGTTAGGGTCAGGGGTTAGGGACTCCTGACATGTTTAATCCTAAAGTTCTCCATTTGCTCCAGAAGAATCATGAGCTTGGCCGAGAGGATCATTAGCATCCATACTCAACTCCACAGTCTACTGGTGCAATATGAAGCTTAGTTATGATACGATTATAGCAGAGATGCTTTAAAAAATAAAATAATAATTGAATGTGGTTGTTTTGTAAATCCCTTTTTTTACAATTTGACATGTGAGATGTTTGATTTTGACGATGTTTTTGAAAAGGATTATTACTGTGAAAAGTGTTCTAATCTCAAGTGTCACTTCAAATATGTTGTATCTGAACTAGTTTAGGAGACAGGACTGCAGGTCCATTGTCTAAAATTCACCTTCAGGAATCTGATTAGGGAAGCCATGAGGAGAGGGAACCACTTCATATGTTTAGAGATAACCCCCTGCCCATTCTGGTTTTGCCTGGAAACTTCTAGAGTGACCCACCTGCTCTTCACTTCCCTCAACTTTCACCGGGGTAAACTGGTCCACGTTGTACTGTGCAAATGCACTAAAAAAAACATATATAACACAAGAATTAATAGGTTAATGATATTAACATATGATGAGCAAAAACATTGCAATAAGAGTGGCACATCTCTACATTTATATGTAGCAGCAGATGAGAAGTGAATAATTAGAGATTACAAGGGTCATTGAGACAGTGTTGACTTACTGCGCAGCCCCTTCCCTGAGAAGATTGTCATTGTTGAGCAGCAATCGCACATCTGTGTGGGGAATACGTTCATTTTTATTTTGTGTATTTTTTTGTGTATTGGGGGGGGGGGGGGCAATTATGCTTTAATTATTTTTATATAGTGACGTGACCGTATAGAGAGACAAGAAATGTAGGGGAGAAAGAGAGGGGATGACAAGCAGCAAAGGGTGTAGGCCGGAATCCAAACCCAGGCAGCTGCAGTGAGATTTTAGCCTACGTGGTACGCACACTTATCCATAGGAAGCCATAGGAATTTGTTCAATCATAAGAAAATGTATATATAGACAACAATACATGCATGCAGAGTAATCAAGGCATAAGGTGACACGGACAGATCGAGAGGAAGAGAGAGTTGGTGTGTGTGCATCAGTCTCTTTCTCTTTGTCCTGTGTCTCTGTGTCTCTCTTTCGACAGTTCATGTTTGACTGGAGGACTGAAACAGACAGCATGTTAAAACAGTCAATAAAAGGCATGAAATCCGAGAGAGATGAAAGGGGACAGGCTGTCACCGCAGTGCAGGATGCATGGGGAGACAGGGCTGCGCTGGGCATGATAAGAAACAGAAGACGGCAGCAGCGCTAATCACAACAGGGGGGGGAGATTAACAATACTGTAGTGTCAAACACACATGCAGCCATTGGGGCATTAGGATGGCACCTGCAGTCTCCTACGATCTCTCTCTCTCTCTCTCTCTCTCTCTCTCTCTCTCTCTCTCTCTCTCTCTCTCTCTCTCTCTCTCTCTCTCTCTCTCTCTCTCTCTCTCTCTCTCTCTCTCTCTCTCTCTCTCTCTCTCTCTCTCTCTCTCTCTCTCTCTCTCTCTCTCTCTCTCTCTCTCTCTCTCTCTCACTCTCTCTCTCACTCTCACTCTCACTCTCACTCTCACTCTCACTCTCACTCTCACTCTCACTCTCACTCTCACTCTCACTCTCACTCTCACTCTCACTCTCACTCTCACTCTCACTCTCACTCTCACTCTCACTCTCACTCTCACTCTCTCTCACTCTCTCTCTCTCTCTCTCTCTCTCTCTCTCTCTCTCTCTCTCTCTCTCTCTCTCTCTCTCTCTCTCTCTCTCTCTCTCTCTCTCTCTCTCTCTCTCTCTCTCTCTCACACACACACACACCTAACTGGCTGTCAACTGCTTACAAAAAAAACGTGTCACCATTTGAACTGACATCACAAGAGGGTTTGTGGTTTTGGCTTTTAGTTCTCTGCATCGTGGCTAGGGTGAACCCAGTGCGGCACATGGGGACCACCAAACACCGGACTGAAGTTGGTCTCACCTACAACTCTGCCTTCTTATTCTGTAACTCTCATTCTGTTTTTTGCAACTACATTTTGGTCCAATATTGTGTGTCCACTTCAGTTCACCCAATATTAGAACAAACAGCATGTGGCCATGTGGTTTTTGCTCATTGGAGTGAACAGCGTACTGAGAGGCCAGTACGCTGGAAATTATTGAACGATGTCTAGTCAAACTAACTGACTGCTTTTGTGATACCAAACTGCATTTGATGACACGACTGACTGTGAACACCTGTCACAGCTGCAGTTTGTCAACACAATACTCCAAAACAAGATGGTCTGTCATGAGACAGACCTAGTGCAAAAGAATAATAACGCTTTGCTGCTACTAAGTACTACTCAGGCTAACTAGTTACTCTTTTTACAATATCACAATATTTGTGTTGATAATTAGTGTATTCAATCCACAAAAAAAGAGCATTTGAGGTCACGTCCTGTAATTGGGTGTTGTGTTGGGGTCCACATGAACAGCTACAGGGTTCATTTAGAAGCGACCCCACTTTTCAAACAAATGTAACTACGGTGCGGTTGTTTGGTGTGCGCACTAGTGCAATTGGTGTGTTCTCACGACACCAAACAAATCAAACTAAAAGGGAAAACTGCTTCAGGGTTTGATTCAAATGGGTTCAACAAGTTTGGTGTAAAAATAACCTAAGAGCAGAGCCAGTGCAGACACCAAGACAAAGACTTGAGTCGCTGAAGTGCATGGCTTGACATCACAAAGTAGCAGCATCTGTGCAACACAATCAGAAGTGACAAAACATAGGGCTTTAGTGAGGCGTTGCATTATGGGAAATGTTACAGAGTTGCAAGACAGGTGGGCGTCCAAAGTTTTGGAAGCAACCATGTGAGACACTTGCAAATGACCATAGATAAACACAAACACTCACCATTGAAAACTTCATTGAACTCTCCCGGTGGAGCATGGATGACGAAATTGGCTGCTATGCGTACCTGCATTAATGAACAGGAAACACACTTTTAGACATTTAGGTAGCAGCCTATTAGGTAGGATAAAACACAGTCGTCCTAGCACCATACTGTGTCACATTCAACAGCTCCAAATTAAGGGCATGTGGTAACTGTCAGGGTCAGGTCACATACAGTACAAAACAGCTCCAGGCAAATGTTTTACATGACTGTTTTCAGATCAAGCACAGAGCGACAGGGAACTACATCTTAAGTAAGAATTCTACCACATGGCCTATATGTGGAAGCGCCAGTGTTTGCTAACTACAGTTGTAAGCAAGACAACGGAAAGTCCCAGTCGCTAAAGCTGGCATTTTACCAGCAACCTAGAAGCAGCCTTTCTAAAGAAGTTAGCTATGAAAGTCATGAACACAGCATTTCCCTTGTACTGCTCCTAACACAGCTAAGAGTAAGCTTGAGGCTTGTAAATCGTAAACCCAGAATGCAAGGGTTCTTTTCTGTACAGTTTCACTTTGCGTCTGAACGGGACTGTGTCTCCCTTCCACTTCTCTACTGTTGCTGGACCACAACACTTCCTGTTTCCAGGTCGCATGCAACTGATGACTGCAACATCTCCCTTCCCCAAGTGGCCCATAACCATATAGGGGTATAAAAATGCGCTGAGTAGTTTAGCGTAGTCCCTGCACCCCACCTCTCGTACTGTTTTCCACTGAGCAGTGGCTGGGCCAGGCCCTCCAGGGGCTTCACAGGCTTGATATTGCATGTGTGTGTGTGTGATTAGCGTAATGTGTGTCTAGCCAAATTGGCCTCCAACTGCAGACAGGTAGGATAGGTAGATAGTAAATCATGTCAGAGTGGCTTTACAGGCTTTGAAGCCAGGGATGACTGTCAGATAAGGAATTAAGTCTTGGTGCACAATGATTCTGAGGTTGTCAAATTCTACTACCCTAAGTGTTGTACCTATACAGACCACAATAGGGGGATGGGGCATGAGCCAATGCAGTAAGATAAGCAAAGTAAAACACTAAAACACTAAGACTCTTGAAGCCATACTGACTGGAGGCCTGTTCTGCAATTGTTTCAAATAAAAAGCATAACACTGGGTCCGTTTTCTCTAGTGTTGCAGAGGGTTAGACACGTACAGACAAGATTAGCATTCTTAAGGCCTCTAATTATTCACTTCCAACCACAAAACCAGATACGCTTGTGTGAGGCCTGTAGATGTTAGCCTGGGGTGAGTATAGATCTGGAACCTCTCTGTTCATTTTCAGCACATCAACACGGCCCTTTGTACAGTCATCATATTGAACTCATTATGAAATATCAAATAAACGGCTGCGATTGGCTCAACCAGATTCTGGTCAGAGGGGAATCTGTAGGATGGGAGGGTGGCCAGACCCATCTTCAGGAGCAACTAAAACATGAGCTGGCAGATTTGTCTGGTTCCCAGGCTTTACAAGTTGATAAATTGTTGGAGTAGACACTCAGTTCCTAATACAACAGTCTGCGTGATATGTTGTCCTCTGTCAAAATAAGTCTAGGCTGTGGCACATTTTATACACTGAAACTGCAAGAAGCATTTAACTTCTCCATACAACCATATACTATATGTAAAAAAGCGTTAATTACAAGAGAAATAGGGCCTATAGTATTTTATGGTAAACACAAAGACATTTTGTAAATCTAGTTTCTTATGACATGTCTACCTTTGACATTACATGGTTTGGTGCATTCGACTCCTTTCTCGGTTTAATCATGTACAGGCTATGAGGACATTAACGTTGGTTTCATCTATTAAACAAGGAAGCTGGCAATCTAAATGATCAGTTATGGTGAAGCGTGATCAAGAAAGTTTGGACGGCTGACTACAACATGTTACTAGCTGGCTATAACACGATGGTGCAGCATATACACAATGCTCCCGAGTTTTTCACGTAAATAGTTTCTAGTTAAAATCTATCAGATAATGTCTGTGATGAAAGAGCCACACCCATTCGCTGCGTATGGTGTAAACATTGTAATTCATTTTCTACATCAAGGTACAGTTCAACAATACAGGTTAAGACAACCATAGGTTGTTTACTGAAAAACTCTAGCTAACCAACTGTACGAATGGTTGATTGGCTACCATTCTTGCTAAGGAATAGATTAATTACAGCCAAACACAGCCTCGACTTAAACTACAAATAGGGAGCTCGCGCTAGTAGTGTTCAAGCCAAAGAAGCCAATGTATTCCTGCTAACCTTAGCTGCTACCCCTGTAATTAGATACAAATATTTACATAGCTGTCTAGCCCTATGTTAGCCAAGTAGTGAACAATGTTATTCTACACTAGGTCATTGCAATAACTGAAATATTGTACACATTAACGAAAAGTGCACTAAATATCACTAGAGCTACAAAGTCATGTTACCAACAGCCTACTTCCCCACACACTGTCTGTTGACACGTCGCTACAAGCCAAACATGCATAAACATTACTGCATATCGTAAAGCTTGGCGTCAGCTAAAAGGTCTTTATACAACTATATAAAGTAATTAGCTTGCTTAAAAGATGCACAGAACCTATTTTAAGTTAGGACCGTACAAGGAGTCTCCGTTTGAGATTTGCAAATGAGCGGAAGTTGGGCAGCGACTGAGCTAAAAATAATAGACGACTAGCTAGCAATGTTACTGTTAGCAAGCAGCCTGTTTCTACACCCCAAAGGCGGGATAGATTGAATAGTTAACAACAGGCATAAAAATAGACCTTTTTGAAAAACTGGCATTAAAAATTCAGCTTAACACATTAAAATGTGAATAGAGAAGCTTACCTTCTCCTCATCGGATAACTGCTCATCGTGATCCGCCATTTTTCTTCCGGCACCACCGTTTGTCAAACCAAGAGTGACGTCATCACATGGTAAGATTGTCACTATCCGATCACTACAAGGATTCCCAAACCATTCTTCTTTAATGTATTGAATTTATTTGGTCTCTCAACAAGACCTTTAACATTCTGCTATGGGATACACTTTTAAAACGTTTGACAACTTGAAAATATTTGACGCCCTTGTGTACAGTACAGTCACATATGGAATATATATACAGTCTACAATTATATCAAAGTGTAATCGAATTTGAAATGATATTGTATTGTTTATTACAGTGTATTTAAGATGCTTCTTATGTTCCCTGTTCAATTTGAATGAACATTCTAGAAACACAGACTCTGAGAACTCCTTCGTTACCTTACCTTATCTTACAGCCTTGGACTAAAAACATGTCACAATTATATCCTTGGACTAAAAACATGTCACAATTATATCTTTGGACTAAAAAACATGTCACAATTAATTGCTGCAAACGTTTAAACATTTAAGATAAGATTTTTTAAATTAATAATTCACCATAAACTTTTTCCTCTTCAGAATCTGAATCAGTGTCTAAATCAAAATCATGACCCTCTGGCTCTTAATCTCAATGCTCCAGTTGAAAAGGTTATGTCAATATTTTCCTCAAAATGTTGGACCAATAATATCAATCAAAGATAAACTCCCCAAAGCCAATAACTACTTTAATACAATAATTATTTGTGGTAATAGCCTCGAACCTACATACATTTTGATATCCAGGGGTTGTGACAGTGTATGTCACAAACATGTGTTCATTATTGGATATCATATACTGTCTCAAAGTTCCCAAATCATTATTGAATCCATCAAATTACTTTTCTTGTTTGTGAAGTGTATCCCAAGGAGGGCCACAAGATGGCATGCCAACCTTACATCATATCCTTGTCCTTGGGAACAGACCAAAACAGTCTCAGTGTCACACCTAGCATAACAGAAAACAGCAAAAAAATAAAATAAACCTTCCTCTATGCCCACAGCAATTATAGACCCTATGAGAAAGATAATCGTAGTAATCCCTCGTAAACATCTCGTGATGGGGCTGATTTTTTGTAAATGTTATCATGATTGTGTCTTTCCCAAGAAGGAGAATACAAGACAGGCAAAGGAGTTTGGTTGGTCAATCCAGTCTGCCAATATCACTCAAACTACTCAGCAAAGGCATACCTTGTCATCTGAATCTATTCTTCTTTTCTTGAAGAATGTTTCCTTGACAATGTGAATAGCAGTTCTCCCAGTCACATATTAAACATCTCTGGGGTATGATTCCAGATCTTTGAGATGCATTGTAGATTTGGTACAAATAATTTGGAGACATCGCAAACAATGCAACATAACATAGGTTTGACCTAACAAACAGTGCAAACAAACATAGCTACTGTATTTCGCATTGACAGTATGTGAAAGAAAACTGTCAGGGTCCATTGTTTGCCAAAGAAAGTATATATTTCGTACATATTTCACTCTGCATAGAAGCAGTGAGCAAAGTCTGTCTGGAGGTGACTCCAGATACAGTATATTTATGAATGGAGAATAGACAGGTTGTAGAAAATTGTATCTACAACGTCAAGGTAATGGGCTTTGGGTGCAGCTTAAATAATTATAAAAACAATAAGCTCCAGAAACGATGTGTACTCATCCTTACAAAATTATCAGAGATACAAATACAACAACAGTAATTGTTTGCTGCATCAAGTATCAGCATTGAATTAGTTCAGGGGCCAGTTGCATAAACTTAGTTTAAGACTAGTATTACATTTACATTACATTTACATTTATGCATTAAGCAGACGCTTTTATCCAAAGCAACTTCCAAGAGAGAGCTTTACAAAAGAGCATAGGTCACTGATCATAACAACGAGATAGCCCCAAACATTGCGAGCAGCCAAAACATGAAGCATACATTGTGGAAAACCACAGTGCAACAGGGAAGAACCATAAGAGCATGCAGTTAAACAAGTTACAATTGAACAACATGAAACTCCCCACAAGAGTGCAAGAGTGTACCTGTAGAAAAAATAATCAACAGTAAAATATTTCACAGCGAGTACAAGAATTTGAAACCGTAACAAGAGCAACAAGTCTCTCAATACGAGTCATTGTGATCCTGGAGGAAACTAACATCAGGTCCAGTATTAGCCTTAGACTGTCTTAAATTGTCAGGTTAGACTAGTCTAACTAAGCCTGTCTGTTGCATAAATAGTAAGACTGACTTAATTTGAGGTAAAAAAAAGTTAGCCACCTCTCCCAGATATTTTGTATTTGCCAGAACAAAAGGTACAGATTTTCTATGGGGCATAGCTCCATACAGTTCCAAATAACATTAGTAAGATCTGCCAAGGAGTGGAAGACTGATCCCAAAGAAAGACACTAATGCCAGGTGAGGCATGCTTGGAGATCAAAAGAGGGGCTTAAAGCACTGTGATCTTCCTTGAAGTTGAATGTCCTGTGCTGACTCTGCTGCCATTGTGTTGATACAGGAGCTACTCATTACCTTTAGGACGAAAGCCCCTTTAGAATACCTTTCACTTCCTTTCAATAGCCTCTCATGTGACTCATAGAGAGCACCATGTTAGTCACCTCAGAGACACATTACAATGTCCCTGTTTTGGATAATAATCAGTAAAATAACTCAATAGACTCAGTTAAACAGTAAAGATGTTAAAGAGACAGTGTTGAGATTATTCCGGAAGAATGGAGTAAAATCTTTTGTGTGAAGTTTTTTGTGACATTGTTCAACTCCACCCAGAGTATCACTGAGAGCTAGATTGTATTCTTGGACAAACATCAAACTCTTCATGAAGCTAGGCTCTTCAGACTGTATGTTTCCACACCTCAAGACAGTATCTGGTTTGCACTGCCCGCATGATAGGGTCTGTGTTGAAATGTAGTTCAGAACAGATAGCAGAGATTGTAGTGGCCTGACTCTGGGAATTATTTTGTTTTGTTCACGTTCTTCACTTTCCCTGTACTGATCACTTGAATATTTCAATTCATATTTTGTTTGTGATATTACATGACCATTTTGAAACCAGAGTGTACATGTGCCATTCTAATGGGCAGCTTATGCTTCTTGGCATTTACAGTAGTGTTGTGATAATCTAGGCATGCCCCCTCTTGTGAAATGGAAGACAGCGATTCATTTGGTAGGATAGCAACAGAATGCACAACTTTGTTAGCAATTGAACATGTCTCTTGTGCAAAGCTGAGAAAAAATATTGTTTTCTTTACTTTTTCCAGCCAGATGTGTTGTTTGAAGCGCGATATGTGCCAACAAGCAGTTCATGCTAGTCTTTACAAAACCAAAGAGCAAGGATGATATAACATGGAACAATTCAGGAGTTAGTATGGAAGTTTACTTTACACACTCATTTACATCATTGCCAGAGCTATATTGAATGAACTTTGAGAAGAGTTGTGTGATGGAATATGGGCTTGGCATGTGGGAATATGGGCCTTACAAAACCTTGTAGATGTGGACAAAAGATGTCTTCATCATAAAATGCCTTGAATAATGGATTTAAGTATTAAGTTCAATGTTTCTTGACCTAAAATGTGAAAAGAAGGAAAGGTTAAGCATTTTGGCAAAAGTGTGACATGCTTTTGAAATTGTTGTTCCTGCCAAACAGTCTGGACTTTCTGTGTTAGGCCCATACAGTAAATACAACCTTGTGTACTAGTCTGCCTCCAACTGTTGTGTGGGCTGCTAGAGTAGACCAATGTCAACCCCCCCCCCCCCAACTCCTACCTTCACTGTTGTTGTTTATTGATCTTCTATTTCAACAACCGTAGGCCCTGATATAGTCTGAATACTTTTCAAATTAAAAACTTAGAGGAATTCAAACCATACAGATAGTTATTAATAATTCAAAGTAATTCAGTATTAGTCATTCAAAGTCTAATTATATACTAATTTAGTATCTTAGACTTAAATATATATAAATATATAAATATTTCTCTCGCTTGCCAATGTTTGTTAAGGGTTCGTTGCTCATGTTGACTCGGAGCAGTAGTTACTGTTGGGTTTGCTTTCTTTATCAGTTATTGAGAATAGAAAGAGGGAGAGACTTTTGTATGGTGCTGGGAGGAAGTTACAGAACATTCCAGATACATGCATACCAATAATCCTGACTCACCTGATGAGACACAAAAAGCACACCCACTCTTGTATTCTCATGTATTCAGCCCATATCTGCTTCCACTTTGAGCAGGTATGCGTGTGTTAATGTTTGCAAGTGTGAGAGACAGATGTGAAAAAGAGAGAAGGGGCAGAGTGAAACCAAGGAAACAGAAAAGAAGTAGCAATTGAATATAGAGAGCAAGAAGCTACAGACAGGGTGGGAGAGAGACTGACAGAAACAAAGATGGAGAGACTAAGATAAAACAAAAAAGGTAATCTGCACTAGTCTCTCCGGAGTCACTGATTAGTACATCTTAAGAGCTCTGGCACTGATAGAACCATCACTGTCTGTCTCCATAAAAGTACCTCTTTAGCTTGTCTATTTGTGTGGATATATGTACATATATAGACCAAAGGCGAAAACAGCCAACAACTGGAGTTGCCAAGCAACCCTGAGTTGTAATAAAGGCCACATCCACTGCTACTGTAGGTCTAGACTTGTTATCCCTGTCTAGACAACAATGCATCATGGCCAAAAGGGGAAAGAGTCAGGTGACATGAGAGGTCAAAGGTCTCCATCAGCCAAGTAAAGGTTGCAAAACAGCAGACACAGAACAAAAGCGAACAGGTGGGTCTACACATAGATATATATATAAAGGGTAGATGTCTCGTCCGCGTTGCCGGACAACGGAGTCGAACGTCCGCACATGGTGGCCATCTTGCTACAGTCAACTCGCTTTGGTTTGTTATCAACGTCAGAGGTTATGCCAGTGGCATAACGACACCTCTGACGTTGATAACAAACCAAACCGTTTAAAAATCGGTTGAAAATTGAGCAAGTTATGGTCATTTAAAAAGTACATGTAGCACCAACACAATGTTATGGGTGAGCGAGTTGACTGTAGCAAGATGGCCGCCATGTGCGGACGTTCTAGACCCCGCCGTAAGACATCTAGTCTTTATATATATCTATGGGTCCACATGCCCAAAGTTGGTCAAACATTGGACTTTTCATTCAACTTAGGTGTTCATGCCATTTCCATTGTAGCTTAATCTTAATTAATGACGCAAGTATTATTTATCCAGATGTTGTTAACATACTGTTGCAATGTTCGAAGGATTTAGACCACTTCTTTCCTCCTTAGGAAAATCACAGATCACACACAACAGGATTGGTGTCAGATAAATTGAAAAGCAGGTATTACACAATGCATTCCCCTCTCATACATCATATGGAAACAGTGAGACAGTGACAAGACCATGACTGTATGAAAGCAGGTAGTCATTAAAGACATAAGATGACGGGCTGTCACCCTTCAATTCAAGACTGACGGGATGTAAACAGACTCCCTCTGATAATAATGCTTTATTACACTGTTTCAGTCAGAGAACATAAAATAGTCACATGTACCTTCATCATTTGATAGAGACAATATCAAAGACAAAGCTTTTACAGACACATTGTACAATATACAAATAGGGTAGAGAAAAGCAAGCACAACACTTCTTAATGCTAAATGAAAAGTGGTCTTGAATTTAAAGAAGTGTTGCTAGTTCCAGTTCCTATACTGTGCATACAGGACCTATACACAAAGACGTATCAACATTTACCTATATACACATTTACCACAGTAAAGCATACAAATTCCACGGAGGCTAAAATTCACTATTATTTCTATTATAACATGTATTTTGTACAAATGGCAGTGCTTAATTGAAACTTGAATTATTTAAGTTGCTTTGTTCATTGATGTTGCAATCATATACATCTTCTAGCGTTATATTGAACCAACCTCTAGGCTCAATTATATTCAGTAATAGAGCACTGCACTTTGTTTAATACAAACATTCATATCTGTCCATCAACAGGGTTAATTCAGACAGCAGCCTTTCAAAGAAGAAGAAGAAAAAAATGCTACACAAATAAAAGGCAAAGGTACTGTTTAACTTTGAGGCATATTTTCCAAATGAGTAAATAGCTGTCATGAGGTCTTTGACATTTTAGGGGGGATTTTTTGGATTGATGGCAGACTTTGAGATTATGTAGTGCCTTGCCATGGCCATGGCATGGTACAAAACAGCCAACTTTGGACATGTTTCAACTTTCAAGTGTGAGCTTAATTCTCATGCATGAAATGTACATCATCCACATTATCACAGGTAGTTTCAAGCTAAAGGGGTGGCTTGCTAAGAGGACACAAAAAATACACACACATACTGGCAATTTTAACTTGGAAACATCTGCGGATTCCACACAGGTGACTCAGGCACAACTCCCTTTAGAGAAACATCAAAAGGGAGTTGTCAAAGATAATTACACACATAAACTATCGCGTTTTTTCTTACCCACTTATATCCAACGCTACTCTCACAACAACAGTGTTCATTCGTAAGTCCAAAACTCACCTGCCTCGCATCTGGCCAGCAACGTTCTCATTCAGCCAGAAGGTTGTCTGGCTTGGAATTCACTTCCTGTCGTGACGGCAAGTTATGGTGAATGGATTCCGCCATGATTTTGTTTGTCCGTTATCAATCCTCATGCAAACTCACAATACTCTTCTGTTTCTAGTGTAACTGATGCCGCCGATATCTGGAGTTCTCTACCAGATTTTTTCTTTGTGAGGTGAGGAAGCTGGGTTTAGTCCAACTGCGGAGGCATGCGAGAGAATAAGGGGAGAAGATTGAAAGTAGCACCATAACAGTGCAGAGGCGTCGCTTTGTCTTGTTTAACACAATACGACCTTCAGTCGCTGAGTTTTCACTTGAAGGTATGGTTGCGAAGAGGCTTGAGATCCACCTTCCGAACTGCCACCCATGCCACCCACAGCCATGAGAGGATCTGTATTCCAATAATTCAGGTGTTGCTTTGGGGCAGAGTAGTCATTGAAAGGTTTGTGCTTCTGAGATGATACCTTTTGTTAATGTTAGCCTTTTAAAGAAACTCCCATATCCCATATCCTATATTGTGTAACAGTCCTTGATTGACCTCAGTTCACCCAGAGTTCTTCTGAGCTCCAAAATAAGATGTCCTGAGAGTTCATAAAAATCCTGGTCGTTCAGTTGATGCTTGTGAAGATGTAGAGTCACTAAATATACACATAAGCATGTCAGTATTCTGGCTTTGTGTTTTCTTAGGCATACCGTCCAGTGTCTAGCTGTTGTACAGTACTTCACACTCACAGTCCTTCACACATCTCCTTTCACCCCTTCTCGCTCTATCTTTCTTCCTTTTTCCTTTTCCATCCCTCTCCCATACCGTTATCATGGTGCCTTTCTTTCATATCTTTCTCTCTTGCCCCCCCCCCCCCCTCTCTCTCTCTCTCTCTCTCTCTCTCTCTCTGTCTTTCTCACCCTCTCTCAGGTGCTGCACTACCGCTCCAGGGTGCCGAGAGAGGGAGGGGAGGGAGGAAAGGGGGGCAGGTTGGAGGTTGAGGCGGGTAAAGGCGGGATGAGGGAGGGGTAAGGGGTCATCTTGTTGATGTTGACGTAGGTGGTGTTGAGGAGGATGTAGTGCTCGCCACTGAAGCTGGAGAAAATAGATGCAATGCGGGACACCAGCTCGGAGAAGTTTGGCCGGTGCTCTGGCTTGGGGTGCCAACTTTCAACCATCACGTTGTACCTGGGGGCAGGAGGGGAAAAGAAAGGCTGAATGAGGCAAATACATGGTAGAACAATATATCCTATACAACCTACTTGTCTTTTTGGGTTGGAAGTGTGTGCTTTTAGAAGTTGGCTCTCAACTACCTCAGACAGATATGTGCAAGGTTGTTAGAGCTGGTTGGGTATTTTGTACCTTTGTGGTATTTCTAAAGTGAAAAGGATTTAAGCATTTGGAACTGGATTATCTAGTTATCCCCCTCTTGATTTCGCACATCAGAAAAAAAACGTTAAAACTGATACACTAAGACTCATACACTATAGGGAGACGCTTTCATTGGTCAGAGATAGACGGAGAAAAACTTCCAGTGGCTTATCATTAAGATAACGTTCTGTTGCCACAGTTTTAGTGTTATGAAGCCAGAAGTGTAGCTACACAAGTTATTTCTCCCTCCATATCTCTCTCTCTCTCCCCTCTCTCTCTCTCTTAAGCTTCAGTGGACCGTGTGCTGGGCTGATTTAACAATGGGCCTCAGTTCATCTTGAGTCCTATGCCAAGCAGAAGCACTGAGCTATGGCTCTACATGTAGTGGTCAAGGTCAAGGACAGGAATGTGTGTTTATGTGAGACAGTGTTTCGTGTGTGTCTGTGTCAATGAAAGCTGCTGTCAGCTCTATATGTTTGGGAGTACCTTAGTACAATGTGTGTTTGTGTGTGTGTGTTCCCACTCACAGTGTGTCAGGGCAAAACTCCGGCTGCAACAGCCGTCTCCCTTGCAGCAGGAAAACTGTCATGTCAAACGAGTTCACGTCCGAGTAGGGCGGGGCTCCCCGGGTCATCAGTTCCCATAGCAACACGCCAAATGACCACTTAAAAAAAAAAACACACAAAATGAATCGCGCATGTCACTTTACAGGGCTAATTTGTTTTTCTCCTCATGAATCTTCCCCCCCCCCATACAGTATCTTTACTCTAAATGAGGTATATTGTAAAACTTCCTGAGGGGAGTAAGCATGTTCCGCACAAGCGTAAAGACACTCACCACGTCAGACTTTGGGGTGAACTTGTGCGTCTGCAAACTCTCCAGAGCCATCCATTTGACCGGCAGCTTGACGCCGCTCTTGTTGTGGACGCTGTAGTACTCTTTGTCATATACGTCCCTGGCCAGGCCAAAATCTGCCACCTTCACTGTGTAACTCTCATCCAGCCTGCAAGAGGAAGGGGGACAGGGGTCAACCAAAACTCACACAGTATACAGAGCCACATATAACACAAATGATGTACACATTATGTAATGTAAGATATCACCCTCTGGACACAGGTGCCAGAGAACCTTATGGTTCTGAATAGAACACTTCTGTTCAGTCGAGAGGTTTCTGGAAGGCTTAGGGGGAAAATCTAAAGGGTTTGACCTGAAACTACGGAGGGTTTCTCTTTTGTATAAAAAAAAATGAAGAGATACCAAAGAAGATTTTCATCTCAAAAGAACATACAAAAAACCCATGTTATTCCATCTTCAAATGAAGTTTATGTAAATCCATTTATAATTGTATTCTACATTTTACCTTGCTTATCTTCTGTCTATTCACAGGAGTGTATGTTAAATATGATGGAATGCTACTCCATATCAAGCAGTAAATCTCAACATGGCGTCAGTCACAGTTATGCGAGTTGGCAGAAGAAGCTTACATGCAGTTCCTGGCAGCCAAGTCTCGATGAACAAACTTCTTGCTAGCCAGATACTCCATGCCTCTGGCCACCTGTAGGCCAAAGCCCATCAGGTCCTTCACTGTGGGGTTCTGAGAAAACATCACATCAAAAGAAAAGACAATATTATGTAGATGGTGGTAATTTCAGCCTGAGAATATTTGTCTTGGATAGTTTTCAAAATAATTGCAAGTTGATGCAAGGGATTAGGTTAGCCGTTGAAATCTTGTGTAAACACATGTGTGTGTATTTGTATGAGTAAGTAAATGCATCTGTGTGACGCCGTGTGATAATGTGTGTTTGTCGTGCATGCATGAAGGCCTACTACTGTATATGTGAGTGTGTGAGGGCACTGTACGTGCACAAAGTGTGTTTTCCCGCATGGTGTCCAGTCTGTGTGATGTGTGTGCGAGAGTGCGCCCATGTCAAACACCCTTACGTGGGTCTCGTCCCTGATGAAGTTGCGCAGGTCCCCATGTTTCATGTAGGGCAGCACCACCAGAGGGGAGCCCTCGGGGGGCAGGCTGATGCCCAGCAGGGACAGCACGTTAGGGTGGCAGAAGTCCTTCATGATGATGCCCTCCTTCAGGAACTGGGACACCTCCTCCAGGTCTGTGATGCCTGGGGGAGTTATAGAAGGAGGGGGATGAAGCCAGTATGGACATCAAATACACCTTTGTGTCACTCGGGTATAATTTGAAGTCAGTCAAGCAGTGAGTTTTATTCATAAATTGAATAATACCTTTTAGATTAAAGTGATAAGCTCTCAACTGATAAGTCACTTGAATTCTAATGACTAAATTGTGTTGCCAGTGGTGAAATTTCTATACACAATTTGTAGATATTTTCATGAACAAAGCACCAATCCTCAAAATGTCTGTGCCAGTCAAAGCACCAGCAGTGGAGACCGGGGCACCCAGTCAGTGTATTTCAATATCTGAGCCCATAACCCTCCCCCTACTCCACACAACAGCAGAACACATTCCCACCGGACAATCACATCAGGACTCCTGGTGTCACAACACTTGAACCCCTCTCCTGCTAATCTGGTTAGAAATGGAATCTTGTTTAGCTAGGATGAAACAGCTGATGACCCTTTCACTGTAACCATGACAGCAAAATGAAAAAATACTTAAGTAAAAATTAATTAGGCCATTTTGGCATGGTATAAAAAAAATAAAATAAAAATATGAAGAAATAAAACCACACAAATACACAATAACACTGTAACAAAACAATAGTAAATATTATCACAATTTCTAAAATCAGGAATCATTTTTTGTAGAAACTCCCTCTCAGAGAAGTCAGCGACAAAGTTGAAGCATTAGGGACTACCCTGTAAGTCTATTTGTTAGTGTATTAGGCCTGGTAGCTATGACCCCCATCAAAACCATTAATCTCTCTGGTCAAAGTGACAGGTTACATGGTTAAAGAAGATCCTAATGTCATCCACGCCACCAGGAGGTCGTTCATCACAATCATGTCCGCAAGTCTGCATCAGCTTGTTCCAGAACATCCAGTCGTGATGAGATAAAGCTGCTAATGTTATTGTAACATAGCATGGTGATATCATATGGGCGCTATGTAACTTTAACTTGTGTAGATAACAAAAGTAGGACCGAAAAAGCCTAGTACTGCAGGTCAGATAGACAAGCCTAGTACTGCAGGTCAGATAGACAAGCCTAGTACTGCAGGTCAGATAGATAAGCCTAGTACTGCAGGTCAGATAGACAAGCCTAGTACTGCAGGTCAGATAGACAAACCTAGTACTGCAGGTCAGATAGACAACCCTAGTACTGCAGGTCAGATAGACAAGCCTAGTACTGCAGGTCAGATGGACAAGCCTAGTACTGCAGGTCAGTTAGACACGGCACAAGGGTTGATACTCACGGTTGAGGGACTTGATCGCACAGTGCTGCTTCTGGCCATCTGTTTCTAACAGGGTCCCATGGAACACACAACCAAAATGACCTGAGAGAGACAGGGAAAGACATAAAGAGAGAGAGAGTGAGAGAGAGTTATTGATTTGGCAACTGAGAAGTTTATTCAGATTCATCAAGCACAATGTTAGGTCTAAAGCCAAAAGAAGAAATGTACCACTAAAACACTGTAATACACCTACTGTAATACATCATGATATACATTTTAAGCCAATAATCAAATGTTAGAATGTTCCAAAGTACTATTTTCTATGCTTATGTGTGATCATTGAGCATGGAGAATTTTCCAGACAAGAGCCTACAGTATCACGTCCCTGCAGATGGGTAGAGGTGTCGGGTTTCTGAACACAATCCAACAATGGGCATCGGAATTCTGCTCCAGAAACAAATCACCCTAACTATCTTCGGCTTCCACCCTGAGGCCCTAACTTGAGGAATAAGGAAGGTTTTTGTACGACATTCTCCAAACGTTGTGGGAACATCAGCTTTTCTCCAAGGTCCTGCACTGAATTGAATATAGTTTGGTGAATACCCACTTCAACCACAAAATGCAATTTGAGGTGGTGTTCATGTCTGGGTGTTTTTGATAATGTCACCAATTAAGGGTGTTTTCCCTCCCATGTAGGCTCTTGCTACTGTATCTGGCTTCTCTAATGGGTTTTCAAGTGTCCCTAACTGAGTGTAAAACCATCGACAGGATGTGTGAGATGAGCCTGAAGCCATGCTCACGTTTCCCACCCACACGTGTGTCTGTTTGCTCACCTCTCCCGATGACCTGGTTCAAATGCAGTAGAAGATGGTCCCTGGCGATCACCACGTGCTGAACCTCTTTCAGAAGGTCCGGGTGGAGACAGGACGGGTCGATGTGGACCGGAGCAGAGAGCAGAGGGGACACCAGCTCCCCCTCAGCTCCCAGCACCATCCCACCCCCCATCCCGACTAGCCTGGGGGATAGCAGCTCCCTGTGGGGGGGGTGCCGGCACATTTCTGGCCTCTCTGCACCCTGGTCTGTAAGATACAGGGGGGGGGGGGGGGGGGGTCAAAGGTAGTCCGGGAGTTAGGGACTAGGGTCCCATGACCAGAGAGAGGGTTGACTACAAAGGGAAGAAGTGTGTGGGGGGGGGAGAAACCGGAGCCCTGCCACACTAGCTTTAGATTTATCTTTCCTTTGATGACTTCAAAACTTCAAAATGCAACATTTTCAGTGAGACTCTTATTTGGTAGAATCACATTTTGGAGTTGGCAAAAAAAAAAAAAACAACAATCTTTGAATCGGAATTATAACCAGCAGACAAAGCATTGCAGTTAAAGGTAGCTTTAGCAATGGTTCGGAAGAGAAAGCCCACTTAGTGACAGCTACCCGACAGACACCCCAAAAAGAAGCCGGCCCAAGATTTTGGTTTTGCGAGAATGACCACGTACCCTCCAGCAGGGTGGTTCTATAGTCCACCGACTCGTGGGAGACCATTTCGTTAGTGGGGCTGACGCTCCGTGCGTTAGCCAACATGTCCAGGTGCTGGATGTGTGCCCGACCGTCATACCACACCTTACCCTCAGATAGATCTACAAACCAGAGAGAGAGAGCGACACACAGAGACAGAGAGAGAGCGACACAGAGACAGAGAGAGAGCGACACACAGAGAGAGAGAGAGAGAGAGCGACACAGACAGCGAGAGAGAGAGAGAGAGATGAAGGGAGGAGGAAGGAAGAGCAAGGAAAATATTGAACGCAGAGAATGTGGGGTGCAGTTTGGGGGAGCGGCAGAATGGTTTAGGTGAGAGATAAAAGACAGATGATGGGGGGGGGGGAGATATGGATGGATGGCGAGGATGGATGGAGAGAGATAAATGCTTAGAGGGTGAGGAGATGGTGGATTGGGAAAGAGGAAAGACAGTTGAGGACGAGGAAGGGAGAATGCAAAAAAAGAAGGGGAAACGCGCCCATGAAGGACAGAGTGCTCCACCAGTGCTCCCATCATCCCAAAACGCATTCAGACACACACTACCCCTCGCACGCTCCACCAAACACACACACACACCCCCATTACCCCCCCCCCCACACACACACACGAACCAACCGGAAACCAACACCCCTTATCTCGAGATGAAAACACGTAGGCCATCACCCATCACGACATCGCAGTCAGTGGCACGGGGAATGCCTTGGAGCGTACAGACACACATGCACGCGCACGCCGCCTACCGTCGATGTGCTTGTTCCTCCTCCTCCAGACGCAGAGAGTGAAGAGCAGGAGCAGCATCAGGCCCACACACACGCTCCCCCCCACCAGGCCTGTGTAGTCCTGCTCCTGAGCCAGGACCACCTTCCCCAGGATGACTGAGGACAACTCTTGGCGCCACTAGGGACAGAGGAGAACATCAGATCAGACACATTGAGTCATTTAGCAGACGCACACTGGACTGTCCCACGAAGGAGTGTCGGAATATGTAAGATGCACACGTGTCGTGGATCTGGTCCCGTGCTTGCGCGTGCACCCCCCGTGCAGCGACACGCGTGCACCCCGCGCAGCGACGCACGCATGCGTTATCGCCGGTCCTACGTTCAGAATGACACAAGCGAAACACGCGTGGGGTTCCTTGGCAGTGGTTTGGAGCCACAGATGGAGAGGGCAGATTGGATCAGTGATATTGCCTCTCTCTTTATTGAGTTTGCTGGAAATGAGGTTTACTTGGCTGCTTTGAGTTAGAGATGTGTGTGTGTGTGTGTGCGTCTACCTTTGAAATGAGGGTCAGGGGCCTGTCTGGCTCAGTCGAGGGCGTGTGGGACTACGGAGTGTGTGTGATAGGGGGCTTGGGATATTGGCTAACCCCACTTGGAGAAAAACACTTTACGCTGAAGGTCAGTTCACATGTCATTGGTGATCCAGCTGATGGTGTCTGGGGTGCTTAAAGGAAATGTAGAAACCTCCGTGTTTCTACACTGTCTTTTTAAAGTTTTGATTTGAAAGTCTGAACAAGTATAATGTTTCACCTTGAATTTTTGGATTATAAATTACACATTTGAGTCCAAATGAAATCAATCGAGCCATGAATGTGACAGCATCTTAAAAATAATCAGGCTTCAAACTACATGACCAACACGCTACAACAGTTTGGATGGCAGACAACACTTAAATCCAGTTGTACGGTAGCTTGATGGTTTGAGAGGGCCAGTATTACAGTAAATACGGTGGTATTGTCCTGGTGGGGGAATCTGTCTATATTACTCGCTGTGATTCAATGACAGCAACTAACTGTCAAACGAATGCACAGCCAGAAAATAAACATTCTCTCTCTCTCACACACGCATCCTTTGTCATCCCTTCCACCATCATGTACTGTACTTTGTATACATACATACACACGCAAAGCCTTGTCCAGGTTTCTGTCTATGCCTCACATTTACACACACACACACACACACACACGTGCACACACACACACACACACGCACACAAACACTTATACCCACACCACTCACATTCAGACCACTCTGTCTGTCCTGTTCAGAGGGGGAACAAGGCCTGCATTGAGCTGACCCTGCTAAACTGGGGGGGGGGGGGGGGGGGGGGTCCAAGGAATCTGGGGTGGTTTGAAGTGGTCTTTGCAGACAAAAGGCTGTCTGAAGGGGAGGACTGGAGTGGTCTCCGTCACTGAGCAGAGGGAGAGGAACCCGGAGGGCTCAGCCTCGGTCCTGAGTGGGACCAGGGGTGGAGGCGATGGGGACGTAGCAGAGGAGTTTGAGATCGGGAGGCTTCTCTGAGGACGGTGCGTGTGAATGCAAGAGAGAAGGAGAAAAGGTTGTCGAGAAATAGAGATGGATGGGAGAGAGAGAGAGTTCCTGAGAAAGACAGTGTGTGTGAGTGAGTGAGTGAGTGAATGAATGAATGAGTGCGTGAGTGAGTGCGTGAATAATCGAGTGAGTGACTGTTATTGTTTCTATTAGCACCATGACGGTGTGTGTGATGGTGTCCTCACCTCAACCTCCAGCTCCTTGGTGGTGGCCTGCAGCTGGGTAGGAATGGTGCACTCCAGAGTGTCCCCCACCACCAGGACATGCTCACAGGTCCAGTTAGACACCTTCAACAAGTTCCCCTTCATGGCTTCTATGTCCACTCGAGGACCCTTGGAAAAGGGGAGAGAAAGAGAGAGACTCATTCCTTTGGCAACTGAGGAGTCTATTCAGTTTCATCAAGCACAATATTAAGTCAAATGCCAAAAGAAGAAATGTGCCACTAAAACATTGCTATACACCTACTATGAGTCACCATGGCAGCTATTATAGTGTAGCAATCAAATGCTAGAAAGGTTCAGAGAGAATATTTTCTCAGCACACGTGGAAAAATGGGAAAGAAAGTGGTTGGTACAGAGAAAGAGAAGACAAGAAAGTAAATAAAGAAAGAGAAGAAAGATAAGAAAGACAGAAGAGTGATGAGAGAGAGAGAGAGAGAGAGAGAGAGAGAGAGATAGAGAGAGAGAGAGAGAGAGAGAGAGAGAGAGAGAGAGCGAGAGAGAGAGAGAGCGAAGGAGAGTGAGCAACAGAGAAAGGGGGAGGTCCAGGGAGGGTTGATGAAGATGGGTGGGAGAAAGAGAGAGAGAGAGGAGGGTTAGACATCTATCACACGCAGATGCGTGTTGCATATGCTCCATCAGTCCAGTGTGATGGGAAACTGAGCTCCAACTGTCTGGCTCTCTCATTCTCATTTCGATAGCTTTATCTATGTGTCTTAGTTTTGGTCTTAGTTCTTTGCTCTCCCTTTCTCCATGTATCTCTTCCTCTCTGCCTGCCCCTTTCTAAACATTTCCTAACATCCCCCAAATTGTCTTGGTGGTTATTAATACTATATGCCGCATTGCTTTGTTCAAGAACACATACACACACGCACACACACACATACACATACACACAGACACACACAACACAGAACCCTCCCTCTTCTTTAGCTGTGCTGTACGAGCAAAGCAGCAGGCAATAAAAAGAATGATCACATTCCCTGCGTGACAGTCTGGGATTTTCCAATTTGACACCGAGTAAAGGTCCGCACCTGTTCCCGCACTGTACACACACACACATGCGGAACACACAAACACAGGCGATCACACACACACGCAAATCCTCTATGCAAGCCAAGACAAATATCTGTAGAAAATGTAGTCTAGAGGGGGCTGGTGGCGTGGTACGATATGGTGGAGGGGGAGTGGTGTTGGGGCCAAGGTCATGCCTGGGAAACTAAAGGAGCCAGAGGTCCCGTGCGAGTCAGACCGCACAGCTGCCACTCGGCCAAAACAAAAAGGAGCACTCTGTTTTTCATTGTTCACATTTTTTTAACCGAACCGCTGTGTTTCTCGACCGAATATTCACAATTAATATGTCAAGGGCTTTGACAGGAACCTTTGAACAATGTGACAGAATACGCCGAGGGTTGCAAAGGAGAAATGGCTGTGTGTTTGTGTGTTTGTGTGTGTGTGTGTGTGTGTGTGGGGGGGGGCAAAGGGAAACAGATTCCTTTTCCTGTTTTGTTTCAGTATTGCTTCCTTCCCTACCCTGACCAGGTCAACATGTAGGAAGGAGACGGATCAAGGATACGAGACGTGTAAATCAAACCCAGACAGTCCCAGAGATTGAGATAGAGAACCGAGATTCTGCATGTATGTTCAAAAAGGACTTCCCTGTCCATCAGTTGCACTTCCTGTGGTGGAGTTTAAAAGATTTTCAAATGGCTTTCTCAGCTGGGTATAACGAAAAGCTACGTGACTCAAGGGTGATGCTAAACAAGGGTGCCTCAAACGTTGATTTTACCTTGATCTCCAGTATGATTTTGTTGCCTTTGGAGGAGATGGTGGGCTTTTGGAAGTCCTCAAAGCGGGGGTCCTCCACATAGATGAGGTCAAACTGTGGCGTGAAGAAGCCATCCAGCACGAAGGCCACCTTCGTGACCACTGGAAGCTGCAGGTTCAGGTCCTTCAGAGAGGGAGTTGTGCAGAAGATAGCCTGGCCATCCTCCTCCTGGGTGCAGCTCTGGATCTGTGCGCACACACACACACACACACACACACACACACACACAAGCGTACACACACACACACACACACACAAGCGCACACACACACACACACACAAGCGCACACACACACACACACACACACACACACACACACACACAAGCGCACACACACAGACACACACACACACACACACACACACACAAGCGCACACACACACACACACACACACACACAAGCGCACACACACACACACAAGCGCACACACATGAACACACGCAAGCACACACACGTCAAGCTAAGAGCAGCACCCATGGAAAATGTCTCCACCAATTCACCTGTCATATAACAAGCACAAGTTGTAATCCACACTTGTCAGCCGCCTTTACCCAGGGCAAATAGCATGCTTTCTAATTGTTCGTACTATCCATTTACATCTGCAAATTTATGGCCATAGTGGCATTTAAGTGCTTTGGCTTGGGGGCAAAAAAAAAAAGTTTATCCTATCTTGGATCAAAACATGGATACCTCCAGTCATTACCATTTAATCCTGCATAAAACCCAATCTTTGAAAGTCACATTCCGAAAAAAGCTTACCTTAAACCCTCAGACTGTCTATGTTTAAGTCGATGTAACACACTGTTTGTCCCTTTCACATTAGCAACTGATTCTAAAGTGAAGGATCAACACTAAGCAACACTATGTCCCAAGTGTAAAGACCGTGCCAACAAACGTATAGAGTACTTGTTTCGTAGTTTTACTTTAAGGAATAACATTGAGTAAAAAGATGAATGAACAACCAAGGTTGAAAACTGAATCTGGTGGACGTATCCTGGGGGTTTCAACTGGGCTTCCCAGAGCTCAGGATCCTACACAACAACACTCCTCATGGTCAGGGTGCAGAACTGAAGCTGGGCATGTGCTGCCATAGGCCTGCTCGTTTAATTCTTACCTACAGACCCAAACATGTGGTAGCAGAGGCAGCAGTGCCTGTGGGTGGAGAAACACCTTCACAACGTGCAGTCGCAAACGAAAGCCTAAGAACAGCAAGTCAACACGGCTCCAAAACAACTAGTTCAGCTCCATGCAGATAGTCCACTGGATTGTAAATATTTGTATGACTGAAGCCCAGTGATATGGTATATTTATCTAGGTGGCCAAAATCAAACATGTCCTTGAGTATTTATCACACACATACATCAATCCATAAAAGTACCAAATGACACCAGGCACACGGTTTTACAGGATACATAGTATGTCTGAACTACAAACAAATGTGTTGATGTTTTTGATTGAAATGACAGGTTTTTATGTTATTGCCAGTTGACAGAAATGCTTTTGGCTTCACTGTACGCAAGTCTCTGGTTGCACGAGTGAAAAATAAACCGGGGATATGTTTAAGACAGCAAAATAACGCATCCAATCAAGTGATTCAACTTCAATTGCCACAAGGCCCATAGCTAACAGCAGTAGCCATGGTGCCTCCAAGTGTTGTTCTCAGATCCTGTTGGCTGCTCCCCTTAACGATAGAACCTGCTCCCTGTTGAGCAATAACCCAGATGGAGTGAAAACACACACACACACTGTCTAACCCACAGGCCTAATGTTCTCAATTGGAACTTGGTCTGGAGAGTGAATAAAAGCAATGAAACAGACATGAGCCTGGAAAGTATGCTTCTTAACAGGAAGCAAATCAATGGTAGACCAGAAAGGTTAGAACAACATCCTGTGAATGAGTGGAAACGCCAGTTTGTGGGATGTGGTGGATGAGTATAGCTTGGTGGATGAGCCTTTAACCGCATATCAAGAGGGTTCAAATCCTCCTCCATCCTCCGCATCTCTTTAGATGAAAGTGTCTTCTAAATTACTATACACTACTATAATGGGTGAGTCATTGTATAATAAACACAGCAGTAAATTACTGTGACGCTGAGGTTCTAACTCTGTGTGCAGAAATACTGTTTTCTGGCAACCATACAATGTTTTAAGTTGCTCAACCTCTTGTAACAACCAAGCCAGCATGCATGGTTAACAGAGATAAATGCTACAGGCCACTACAGTCCAGTGCATGACCCCAAAGAAACACAGGGGTCACAGTAGTGAGGACTTAGAACAGGCTTCAAACTAAAACAGCAGGAAGTGGAGGGAAAAAAGTTGACACATGATAAGTAAAAATCTCACAGTAGGTGTCAGGTTAGAGAGCTGCTAATTCCTCATTTTGCCGCAGCAAAACGTCAGGGAGACACATTGTATCCTCCTGAAAGCGCAGCTGAAACTGTACACTTAGTTTCTTTTTTTTCCACGGCTCCCCCCTTTAGGTTCTGACAATGCCAGCTTTTCCCTGTGGAACGTAAAAGGAAAAAAAGAGAATGGCATTTCATGTTTGTGGGAAAGCTGGAAGAGCTTGATCCTTGGATTTGACTTGACATCTGAGGAACAGATATCAGGTCAACTAGTCTCCCCGGCCCATTTCTCTCTTAGTAAGAGAAACAGTACTCAAGTAGTGTGCGTATCACATGTATGCACATGTATATGTACATACACGTATGAGTGTAATGTTTACATGCATGTGCAAATGTTTGTGTGTGTGTGTGCATGTGTGTATAAGTGCGTGTGCAAGAGCAGCAGATGATAAGAGGCAGCCTTATCCCTCTATCCCTCTCTATCACTCTATCCCTCTATCCCTCTCTATCCCTATCTACATGTGGGATAGAGTCCTGGAAGCCTTCTCTTGTGCAGCCATTGACCGTGCCCTGAGCCAGTGGTTGACAGGTCTCTCTCATATTACAGTTCTGGCATTCGGAAACTTAGGGGTGTCAGAATTTGGGCACAGTGAAATCCCCCCCCCCCCCCCCCCCCCGAAGACTGGATATAACCCCAACATGGACGGGTGAAGACAATAAGACGATTATACTGTCTTTTCCAAGTGAAGGCTGTAACTTATCTTGTTGAGTGTTAGGAATGCAAGAGGCAACAGCTGAAGAGCTTGGGTCTCATCCCACCTTAAATCATTAGTAATGATACTGTATCGAGGGTACAACTCATGAAACATGCATGGCACATGCACGGCAGGTTCAATCCTTCAATGACGAGTCAAAAAATGACTGTCACTTGCTTAGATATTTTAACAATCAAACTAAATTGATCAAATAAAGAGCTGAATGGGTTAAATTTGGATGACATTATTTTTATTTTTTTGGACAACCATTTGGATTGTTGACTTTGCTTGAACAAACCAAAAAAAATTTCACCATGACCACAGGTTTGCGAATGGTACGAATGTATTTAGTGTAATACAAAAGAGCCAACATTGGGGTCACCACCCCTATCCATTCTGCCTAAAGAGACACCTGTCCACCTGATTCACTAATCCAATCACTTGGATCCAATCTTCACTCCATCACACTCTCCTCTGCTCGCTCTCTGTAACCCCCCCCCCCCCCCCTGCTAAAGAAACCTCTGTGTGTCTCCCATGTGTGTGTCTCCCATGTGTGTGTCTCCCATGTGTGTGTCTCCCATGTGTGTGTCTCCCATGTGTGTGTCTCCCGTGTGTGTGTCTCCCATGTGTGTGTCTCCCGTGTGTGTGTCTCCCATGTGTGTGTCTCCCATGTGTGTGTCTCCCATGTGTGTGTCTCCCATGTGTGTGTCTCCCATGTGTGTGTCTCCCGTGTGTGTGTCTCCCGTGTGTGTGTCTCCCGTGTGTGTGTCTCCCATGTGTGTGTCTCCCATGTGTGTGTCTCCCATGTGTGTGTCTCCCATGTGTGTGTCTCCCATGTGTGTGTCTCCCATGTGTGTGTCTCCCTCATCTTTCTGTATCTGTGTTAATGTCCTCAAGAGTTCACGACCAAACCTGCCAAAGTTTGTCTCCGAATACAAGATATAGCATCTTAACAAAGCCCTGCTTGTCCTCCTGGCCTCCCTCCCCTCCCAGAACACAAGGCCGACATCAGATAGACACCACTTGTCTGTAAAGGCAATCCGCTGTGTGGTTCAGGAAAACAAGTTGTAATGCGGGCCAATCCTAACTCCTTCCCCCAAACAATATGGTGCGTACATCTCTATCTTTGTTTGTCTTAAGGCATTTTTTAACAGTGGAACCCAATCTCCTATAGAGAAATCACTAATTAGGCTACATTATGAAAGAGGAAGGTCAGGAGTTTGTCATGACAGGGTGACTTACCATTATTGTCGAGTGTTTGTGAGGGAACGGTGACAGGCCAGATATTAGTCTAGCTTGGCTACTGTGTGACTCAAGAGGTGATGAATATTTCGTACACGGAGTATGAATTTTCCATTTTCTCATGCTACTCTCGTACGTTCTTTTCCGTTAGTAGGCTACTTTATACCATCTGTTCCGGACTTTAATGACAATAGCACACGTATGACGGGCCTGGAGGTCATTTTAACGACAATAGCACACGTATGACGGGCCTGGAGGTCATTTTACACTGGCAGCTCTCTGGTCACTTCGAAAACGAGGACTCACCACTTGGAAGACCTTGCCGTCCTTGACTGTTGTGAGGTTCATGCGGGGCTGGAGGGCGGACTGGAGGTACAGGCCATGGGCCGAAACAGTGCTGCCTCCGCTGAAAAACATACACTGTGTAAATGACATGCAAACGGATATAGCGTTAGCCATGATGAATGTAGATTCAAGTGTGATCCCTGTGGTGGAGGAGCCTGCAGTCAGCATTAGCACTGCGGCTGGAACCCGCGCTAGCGCCACATCTCGTCACCTCCCACACGCTTCCTCCTCTCGTGAAGCTAATGTGTCCCTGTTCGCCCACTGTAACCCCCCCTGGTTTTTACCCTTGCTTCTGGGAGACAGGTCCTAGTCTGTCTCTCTATTTCTCTCAAACTCAACCCTCTTTGATTTGGGTGCAAATTGCTTTTCTTCCATCCCTTGCATCCTCCTCTCATGCTCTCGTTGTGAGAGCTATTCAACCCACCTAAGGTGACTAGAGGGAAAGGGGTGTGTGTGGGTACCTAAGTGTGTGTCTGGGTGTCTGTGTGTGTGTGTTGTATCTTATTAGCCCACCTGATGAAAGACCGAGTGGGCTGCACACTGGAGATGAGGGGGTCGTTTTTGTATCTGTACTGCACAGGAGCCTCCACTTTCACAGAGTCTATGGTCAGCTTCACTGGCTGGGAGGAGGGAGTACTCTGAGGAGGGGTCTTGCATGTCAGCATCGTACCTGATAGACTGGTGGGAGAAGCATGCAGATTTGAATAACACAAAAAGACAAATATTATAGAACACACACACACAACAAAAAAAAACCCACACACACGTACCGGTATATGCATTTGCAGAGACAAAGGCAAACCAAGCTCTCTTACTAACATACACGCGAGCACAATACCTGATAATATAACAAACATTTAAAGTTGAATTGAGTTTGATTTGAAGTCACCTCTGAATGTCACATGCGGCACCTCCCACTGTGAGCTGTCTGTCCGTGCCACTGTCTAAGAATGACCCTTTTATGGTAAGCATGGCTCCCCCAGATTTGGGTCCGAACACTGGAAAGATCTCCTTGATAACTGGGTTCTAAAGACCAATAAAAATAAAAATGGACTAAGTCAATCTAGACATGGCAAGAATCTGACAGCATACAATTAATTAATTTGTGATGAACATACAGTTTATCACAAGTTGGATATCATTTAACCTTGGGCTTCTAAAGATACTTCTACCATGTGTGTGAATATGGACTTACCACAAAGAAGAAGCCTGGTTTCTGGACAATGTATTTGCCACTGGTAACCTTCACCTCCCCATCACTGGTCAGAGACCACTTTTCAGGAAACTCTGGAGCACACACTAACCTACACACACACACAAGTCAAAAACAACAGACAAACTATGTATTATACTCGAATACTTGAATAAACCAGCAGTAAATGTAATTAAATGATGGACTTCTACTATGCTGCAGAAAAGCACAAAGGGCTTATCTCAAATGGGGAGTGGGGATTCAACCCCTGTAAACAATGACATGATTCTGATATGGGGGATGTTCGGGCACAAGGGCTCTAGAGATGAATGCTGGTATCTGGCCTGGGGGATTGGATTTAGGGTAAAATTAGGTATGCTGCGCTTTTTCCAGTAATTTAGTACTTATGGGAAGTCATGTGTGGCGTGTTATTTGGGAATGCCAATCAAGGAGGGGGGCAGAGGACATGGGTCCTCAACTGAATGTTGGTAGATATCTCACAGACCACAAAACCCTATGCTGCTCCCTCTGTCTCACAATCAGAAGTCTATCTAGTCCTCTTTCAACCTCCTAGTATCGACCTATTGGGCTTCAGAGCACACATGCAAGCACACGCACACACACACACACACTTCTGTCACCTATAGCTGTCGCAGCGTTTCAGCAGTCTGCAGGGGGTCCCCGCCACCTCCACGCTGACCAGGCTGGGGTTGAAGCGCCGGACGTCCATCTTGCTGAAGCCAAAGTTTCTACCGCACACCGTCACCCTGGTGTTCCCTTTCACGGGGCCCGTGGACGGGGAGATCTACACTCAACACACACACGGCCTTTAGGACAACCCCTCAGACGACACCGCAGACCACTCACACTAAACATATTCTATAAGCATGGATCGGAGGAAGACTTTGAGTGAGTGTGTGGCTTATTCTATATTCTGTTACCCTCCTCAAGTTTATTCTTTTACCATTGAGGATATAATGGGAGCCTGTTGGTGGTTTTCATTGTGTGTTCACAGTGTGGGGTTGACCAGTATTATGCAAGTGCACCAGACTGATTAAAACCCACTTTTTAGGTTTAAGAGGTTTGCATTGAAAAGGGTTCAAACGAAAAGGAAAGTGAACCAACTGTGACACTTGAGGGGGAATAAACACCTTTATAAAACTATTCATGAGGGTGGTAGGATCATTTATATCTACATTCAATCCGGATCAATTGAAAGTCATTATCAAAATGAAAGTGCAATATGATATTACACTCTTCTTTTGCCACATCACTTTTGAAAACTGATGAGACAAGATATACAACAACATCCGTTTTTTGTGTATAATTATATTTTGCTGTTACCTTGGTGATAAGGAGCGGGCATGAATCCTGGGTCCAGTTGGAGGAGGAAGGGCACTGGGAGAACCTGGTACAACGACCGGCACACCAGCCGCATTCCATGAACGTTGGTGCCAGCAAGCAAGAGTTACACCTCCAAAGCTGCTCACAGCCAGGGCCAATCAGAGGGACCTGGGTGAGCTGGAGAGCCAATCAGAATACAGGCCTTTAGACTGGTAGCCTAATATAGATAGGGATTGTATTGATCTGTCCAATGCCAAGTAAGTTACCCATGTGTATCCAGTCTTATTTATTGCAACAACAGTTTCATTGTTACACCTGGCAAAAGGCTCCTCAACAAAATACAGTAACATAACCTGTTATAAACTGTATGTGTGGTATTTAGATTTATCAGATTTAGGAAAAACCTGAACTGTTGGCACAGCCGTGGAAGGATATTGATGTTTAGGTCATAGTTTCACAACAACGTGTTGGCTCTCATGTCTCTACTTGGGGGATTTTTACAATCCTTCCACTAATGAGTAGGAGGTATGATACTGTGTGTGTGTATTAGGCCTATAGCCATGTTTCAGTTGGCAGAAGCTTTCCACCAGAACTATAAGAACTTTCCCTCGGAACTTACTATGTTCCCACCACAGGAACCAGGGTCTAAATTAAGTTCTGGGGAGCAAAAAGCAGGAACCAATAAGTCCCTGCTCTCAGCTACTTTCCAAATTACAGGAACTTTGGGGGGGGACTTGCAGCGCTGAACATTTCTGATATGTCAAGTACTTTCAGCAGCATCCGAAGAACCAATATTTTAATTTTATGCGGCCTCAAACACACATCAACATAGAGAACAGAAGAATGATAGATATTACTATAACAGTGTCTTTTAGATATGAATGTGTGTGCGTGGCCAATCCTCACCTTATTTCCTGTGGCCAGCAACAGAGAAGCGTCAGGGCGCTCCTGGTTCAGGACCACCATCTCGACCGCCACGGGTCTCCTATCTACCTGGATGTTCACATGCGGCACAGGCTCCTTGTCCCGGCTAACCACCACCTGAAGCACAGAAGAAAATGAATGTCATCTCTTGACTAGGCATGTACTTCTTACTTAACGACGATAAATATAGCAACATTTGTGGTTATGGCTGGCAGAAGGCTCTACTATGTTCGTTGTCTCTCTGATAGTGTTGTTGTTGTTTTTTGGAAAACAGCGCACACAGTCGAAAGGGAATGTTTGTCATATAAGCTAGGCCTCTGCCTTGGCAGAGGTTCAGGTTCTTCATTTTTTTGTCTTCTGGTAGATGTAGCACAGGGTCAAGATTGCCGTCAGGTCCAGCAAATAGTACCAGTGTAGTTGTATTAGCACTTCTGGAACCAACTCCACTGGTTCCACTGGCCAAACTGAATTAAGAACAACTTTAGTCAAAGGACGTTAAGTACTATCCAATCCTCAGTGTCTTCTTCAGACAGGGTTTTTGTGGGCCACCCCTGTCACTATGGGGAGGGATAATAACTAATGCTTGGGTACTGAAAGTGATACATTGTAAAGGCACAAACAGGAAAGGGACAAAAGACGTTGCCGGGGGCTGAGAGATGGGGAAGAGTGCACCATGTACGCTGACATGCCGAGAGGTGTTCAGCACATCTCACTGCTCACACACACACGGTGCACACCTGGAGAAACATTCATCATCTGTGGTGGCTACACTGCAATTACTGCCCCAGGGAGCTGGTTGGGACACATAAAGAACAGTAGTTCTAATGACAAGGTTTTGTCCCTGACTAGTGAAGAGTACTCTGGTTACATCATCACACGTGCAGACACACACCTTCACCCAAAGCCATCATAGTCCCATCTTGTTTTTATTGAATGCCTGACAGCAGGTCTGCATGTGTTTAAGTATACAGTACCATGTCTCCACAGCTGAGTGTGTCAAAATGTTAGGTCCATCATTTTGTGTATGTGAGACTGGACCCCTGATTTCGGTGACACACAGATTTCTGGAAATATAGATGGTGATGCATTTCTTCTCAGTGGTTTTCCTACCTTTATTTCTCAGATAACAATTTAAATTCTCCGTCATCTCTGAAGTACTTGTTCAACCTCCACTTCTATTCTAGTCAAATTGCCAATGCTATGGTAGCCTACATTCATGCAAATGATTATGTATCCTTCATTTGTGTGCTGTTTCCTACGCTATAAATTGCTTATGTTATGTTGATCAAAATGTACTATATTGGTTCTTTGTTAAATTGTCTTACCAGCACAAACATCTAAATATTTAGTTCATAACAAAAGTCATTAAGCACAATGGTTGAACCAGTTGACATAATTGTAGGCCTAATAGACCATACAGGGCTTGTACATTTGCAATGTTCTGGCAGTTTTGACATCAGTTAACACATTAATTTATGTTACAATTCACTGATCTATATAGTATCTGAAAGGACATCCACTTTATGTTGTCGTCCTGTTAGCTAGTCTGCCCCTTTGAAAGCAGGTGCATATCGGTTGTAGCCTAAACGCGAATTCACTTCTAAATAACGAATCAGAATTTCCCTATTTTCTGCTTCCCTATTTTCGTAGCCTTCTGCACTCCGTTGGATTATAAAAAAGGACACCTGCAAAATATTAATTATTAGAGTGTTGGTTCTCAAAATATCAGACCAGCCTTGCTGCAGACCAGCGGACCAATCAGAGTGAAGGGGCTGTGACGCAGAGAGCAAGCCAAGCTGTGGCAAGTTATTTTTTGATTATTTTGTATTATCTGATGTCGAAATGTTTATCAACCAACGTCAATCCCGGCACTGCACTCCGTTGGGTTTTAAAGAGGACGTATGCAGAATATGAACTTTGTAGAGTGTCCGGTACTTTAGTTGAGCGTGGGAAACTAAACCATTCTAATTTGTACACACATACACACACATTTCTGTAATTATTAGAGAGATGTTGAAGTGACATTGAAATATTGTAGGTGTGATGTTTACATAAAATCCAACATGTTTCAATATCTGTTGTGTAGGATTTGATGTGCAGGAAGTGAATGGATGTTTACTACTCTAAATGACAACTCCTACCCAGGCAAAATTTGGTGACAAGACCACAGTAACAGTGGAAATAAAATAAAAATTCCCACACAACAGGCTCTCTGTGAAGGTAATACCGGTGTGAATTAAAGATTATTATATTAGCGAGAGGGAAATTGGGTTTATAAACAGAGCTACTGTGCTATTCCCACAGAGACACTGAACCAGAGGAAAATACTTCCTGCATTTGAATGGAGACCACTGGGACAATGGGACTTTTCTTTCCTATTTTTCTTTTTTTTTTTTTCTCTCTCTCTCTCTCTCTCTCTCTCTCTCTCTCTCTCTCTCTCTCTCTCTCTCTCTCCTCTCTCTCTCTCTCTCTCTCTCTCTCTCTCCTCTCTCCTCTCTCTCTCTCTCTCTCTCTCTCTCTCTCTCTCTCTCTCTCTCTCTCTCTCTCTCTCTCTTCTCTCTCTCTCTCTCTCTCATCTCTCCTCTCTCTCTCCTCTCCCTCTCTTTTCTCCCACTTGGTTCTGAAAGCATTTTCTCTCGAAACAAAAGGCAATGAGTAGTTGACAGGGTCCTTTCCCGTGATTTGAAATAAGCTAGCCATCATCTTTCTCAACCTCCCAGCTCCCACCCACTGTTTTCTCTCTCTCCATACATCTTTTTCAGCCTATTTTCCTTTCTTTCAGTTACAAGTTCCTTAACTTCACCTCTTTGTGCTCTCCCTTACTTTTCCCCCACCTTCCTGCCTCTGCACTTTCTTTCTTTCTTTCTTTCCCTTACTGTCATATCCAATCTTCACTGGCTCCACTACTTTTTCAATGCCCCCTGTCTCTGCCCCTTTCCCGTCCACCCTCTCCAGTGGGGCCCACTACAGGACAGCTGGTCTCATACCCTCCCCTACCCGAAACAATGAGTTTGGAAATTTAACCAACCACAAGAAGAGAGAAAATGGCAACAGCTGCAGGCACCCAGCAAGGAGAATGCCGTGCTAGGGAGCATGTCATCGAAGCCCACCGTTCACCATTAACGTGCCGTTCGGCTCACAGTTCCAAGCTTCCGTCCAGCTGTTCCCGCTACTCTGAGTCTCCTGGAACTTTTCATGCTGTTTCCTTATTGTATTTATAAAACACAAGCACCCAGCATTCTGCAGGATTCGGGAAACTCATTGGTCTCATTTACAAGCAAACGCAAGAGCAACATTCAAAAGCTCTTATCAGGGTCCCATCTGTCTTCAAGCCATCTCACAGTTCCTAATCCTGTTTGCATGGAGAGATGCAGCTGTTGTAACCCGGGTTTTTAGGGTTCAAACCCTTAAACAGAAGGAAAAGCGGAGTCCATGATGATGCCCCTCACTGATAGACAGAACTGACGGTGTTTACTCTGACGACACAGTGGAACGCCATGTTTGAGGAGCTTAGCACTGGTCAAAGTTGTTGGAGACCAGGCCTTGTGGAAACAGAAAGCTGTGCTGTGGAACCTGCCCCTGACAGTGGCACCTGTGGAATCACACCTTTGTACAATTAGAAAAGGGGGTAACACTTTATAATAAGTCAACGCTTTTTGGCATTTACAAAGTGTTAACTAATAGTTAGTTAATCCTTTATAAAACATTTTGAAACATTAACAATACATTATTAAATAGTTAATAAGCTTATTATTAAACACTATGTTGATCATTAATAAACACTGTTAAAAATTATGTATTTTATTCATAATACAATTCATAAGGTGTTTGATAACTGCATTATCATACTTTATAGACAGCTTGTTAATATAGTTGCAAACCAGGAGTTTAAAAGGTGTTAATGGTACATGAGCTGGTATAGAAAGCATTAGCAAATGGTGAACAAACCATTTACATTACCTTTATAAAGCATGAGTAAATAACTAACAACATATTTACTTATGTCTTTAATTAATGTATGCCAAGTCGAATACAGGATGTACACTATGCTTTGTAGATATCTTAACAACTATTTTATAAAGACTTACTAATGATGCAACTTCTGATTAGTAATGCAAGTTATAAAGCATTTACTAACTGTTAGTTAAGGCTTTTGCGTGACCTAATCTAAAGCGTGAACTATTTATGCCTTATTAAGCATTTATAGAAAGACTATAGGCCTATAGATGTTGTGTTTTTTTAGAAGAAGTAGCTGTTAATTTATTTACCTGGGTAATAAAATAGTATTTTATTTCCATTAAGAAGCAATACAGTAGAATTGGTATAAAAGTTGGTTACCCAAAGCTGTATTTTAATTTAAAAAAATGGCTGTAATAAACTGCAAATGTTTAGCTATTCCTCGACAGGTCTGCAAACGCCTTTGAAAGCAGAGATTTGTTAAAACGTTTGTTAACCGAGACCGTAGGTCGAGGGTTACAAACAAACAAATCGTTTTAACAAATTGAGGCGACAAAGCGTTTGCTGACCTGTCGAAGAGTAAACATTTGGTTTCTTATATACTACAACAATACGTGGGAAGATCCCAAATCAAACACGGCGAATCTGGAGCAGACGCCATCTTGTCAGAGCAATCAGCTGCACTTGTACTGGTGACGTCACTACATCTCCAAGGCAACATATCAACAACTCTTCTGAGAACGTCTTCTGAACCAATAAGAACAGCATATTGGTTCAATTGCAACAACAGTACGAGCGTTCTGGCTAATGGGTAGTCATGCCAGCCGCGTATTAGTCTTTATATTCTATGCGCGTATTGACCTGCGGTCTGATACGTATTCTTATTGCCCTCCGCTGATGTCATCTTCAAAATGAGCGAGATCGAGGAGTTTTACTATCCAGATGACAATGAATACATCAACAGCGACGAGGAAATTCTTAACTTTCTAAAAGAGTAGAAATGTGTGAACACAGAGATATAAACGACAAGCGCTAGGCAGATTGCTAGGTTTGGTTGCTCAGATTTCAGATTGGTTGCTAGGTACTGTACAGTAGGTGCTAACACCTGAAACACACCGTGTGAAGACTTGAGTAGAGCTGAACAAAACGACATGTTTTAAATGAAAAGAGCTAAAAATGCCATATAATAAACAACTTACTAACCTCGACCGTTCGGTCATGCCGGGAAATATCAAACTGAGGTTATAACGTATCGACCGCTGTCACTCTCGGCTAGTAGAGCTAAGTTAGTACTGTAGTTAGTAAGACACATGCCTGTCATTACTTCAATAAAATAGTAATTTTGTGTATCACATTGTGTTGTGTCTGTTTCCTTTTGAGAAACGTATGTTCAGCCTTTGTGAATGTGAGGTTCGAGAATGGACAAGAATACCTTAATAAATAACTTATAAATGTTTAATAAGGCATAGATAGTTCACACTTTAGATTAGGTCACGCAAAAGCCTTAACTAACAGTTAGTAAATGCTTTATAACTTGCATTACTAATCACAAGTTGCATCATTAGTAAGTGTTTATAAAATAGTTGTTATGATACCTTTGTGAATGTGAGGTTTGAGAATGGACAAGAACACCTTAATAAATAACACAAAAGCCTTAACTAACAGTTAGTAAATGCTTTATAACTTGCATTACTAATCACAAGTTGCATCATTAGTAAGTGTTTATAAAATAGTTGTTAAGACATCTGCTAAGTATTAGTGTACATCATGTATTCGACTTGGCGTACATTAATTAAAGACAAGTAAATATGTTGTTAGTTATTTACTCATGCTTTGTAAAGGTAATGTAAATGGTTTGTTCACCATTTGCTAATGCTTTCTATACCAGCTCATGTACCATTAACAGATTATAAACTACTGGTTTGCAACTATATTAACAAGCTGTCTATAAAGTATGGTAATGCAGTTATCAAACACCTTATGAATTGTATTATGAATCAAATCCATAATGTTTAACAGTGTTTATTAATGATTAACATAGAATTTAATAATAAGCTTATTAACTATTTAATAATGTATTGTTAATGTTTCAAAATGTTTTATAAAGGATTAACTAACTATTAGTTAACACTTTGTAAATGCCAAAAAGCGTTGACTTATTATAAAGTGTTACCGAAAAGGGCACTAACAGGATGTGCAGCACATGTTTTGCAATATCTGGGCTTATGTGTACTTACAGAGGTACACAGTACACTGTGTCCCACTGTGTACTTACAGAAGTACACAGTGTTATTCAAATAAGGAAGGGACATCAAGAAAGGAACTGCTGTCAACTGCTCTGGGTGCATGTATGCATTGTTTTGGCCCAAATAGCTATAGTCCGTTAGTCAACCCTTGGATCACACCCCAAAAACAAAAACACTTTTAATAATTGCATTTATCCCATTTCAGTGGTCAAAAGCAAGCAATACTTCTCTTTGTGTTCTTTTTGGAAATGTGGCCAATTTTGGACTACAAATGTACTGTACATTGTAGTATCGAGGCAGCAAAGTTGCAGGAGTTGGGTTGGTGTGTGCTTTTCATTTGAGAAACTAGCAGATTATAGGAATACAATACATTCTAGAAGGGGCAGAATACCTAACATGCTGCATAACATCTTTTCTTTAAAACTGCTTGACTCAAAAGCAGTTTTTCTTATTCCTTAGGCGCCAGGTTAGAAAAGGCTTAACTTTCTGCTGAATATCAGTGTTGATCTGGTGGTTACAGCTCAAAATAGACTTTATTACGTAAAGTGCTTGGCTAGACCTAAAGGTTGCACATCCTATATTGTAGATTCTCAGGAGGGGCAATCCCATGTACAATAAACTGAAATCCCACTGCCTATAAACTGTAGCCTCTTTACTAGACTGGACCTGTACCTGCCTCAAACTGTAGCCTCTTTAGTAGACTGGACCCGTACCTGCCTCAAACTGTAGCCTCTTTACTAGACTGGACCCGTACCTGCCTCAAATTGTAGCCTCTTTAGTAGACTGGACCCGTACCTGCCTCAAATTGTAGCCTCTTTAGTAGACTGGACCCGTACCTGCCTCAAATTGTAGCCTCTTTAGTAGACTGGACCCGTACCTGGATGAGCCGGCCGTCGGCGGTCCCTAGGCTGGCCACGGTGTCGTCCTGGACAGGTGCCACAGCAATGGAGGTGAGCAGCACGTTGGTGAACTCGCCTCTGAAGTAGTCCAGCCGGGCCATGGTGCTAGTCACCTCTAAACGGTAGCCCTCCTCGTATTTTCCACAGTCGAATGAGCTCTAGAGTGGGGGGAGATATGAAATACATATTAGACATGTTGAGTTATTGGAGCATCACACTGCTTCTCTCTTACATTCCTTCTCAACATTACAACATCAAGTATAAGATGGTGCCAAGGCACTGATGCAGGGAGATCCTCAAACAGAGGCTGGTAAATATATCATGTGTTCATTTTTTGGGGAATAGTTGACTTGTCGACAAGCATTTTCACTTGACTCTTATACATTGGCGATCTAAGACACACTATAATAGCACTGGGAGTGTATAAGCCCCTCTGGATGCTCAAAAGTAATTAACTTTTCTACAAGCCCCTTCTCCCCTGTGACGCTCATGTCCCAATCAAAGCACTTCCATTAATCACTTTGGAGAGTCCTAGTCCCAACTCTCCTACATGCAATCCTGTGAGCGTAACCCTTAGCCCCAAACTCTCAGGCTTAACACACAGCCCACCATACCAGATGTGGAATTAGGAAAGGGTGTGAGGGGACGGGAGTAGGGGAGGAGAGGAGAAAGGATGAGGGGGAAGAGAAGGGGCTATAGCATGGCTCCCTAAGCCTCCTTCATCTGCTCTTTCATCAGGCCCTGCTCGTAATGGAGAGGTCCAGTTGTGGTCCTGTGGCTCATACGGGCCGCCACATTTTGTGTGTATGTGTGTGCGTGTGTGTGTGTGTGTATGTGAGGATTTGAGTTTACGCATGGAAGGCCTTCATGGAAAACACAAAGGAATGTCCGCTGGTACGGCTGCGCACTATTGCATTTCACCCTCTCACTGGTGTCAGCTTGGCCATGAATCCTCTTCTACCCTCTTCTATTTCTTTTGTCCATGTCTGGTCAGGGCAAACGTCTGCGCATTGTTTCTCTCTCTTGATTTCACTCATTGTTTTAGACTTTCTCCTGCCATCTCTCTGTGATTAGGCTGCATACTCTCTTGTTCTCAATCTCTTTTTTAATCTCTTTCTCCATCCTCGCCCGTCTGTGGTTTTAGAGCATGGCTATGTTATTGTTGCACAGTTTCTGAGCCCTCCGGAGCATACAGTCACACTATGAAACTGTAGACTCCAGGCCAGAGCGGTCGGGACCCTATAATCAATTACCTTTCTCCCTTAGTCTTAAACCGACTTCCCTCTGTAGTTGGGAGAAAACGTTTATTCACGGCCTTTTGTGTCAGCTTCAGGTTACATCCATTATTAATGACCACAGGAGGAGGTTCTCCTGGAGAGGTCCTTGACCTCAGAGCTTGACCAGGCCAGGCCGGACTGTTGTTTTCTAAACTTCAGTGATTGGGTGACCTTTCCTTTGATTTTAGAGAGAATGGTGGAATTAGCATTTAGCAAAAACAGGAACTTCATGGTAAAATAATGTTGAGTTTTTAAGAGATACTGGTATGAGATGTTTTTTATGCCCACTTTGGAATTTACAACCTACTGTAGCTAGGGAAAACAAACATGTCAGAGAGTTGGTGAAGATGAAAGAAGATGGTTTTAACTCCACAGCTGTTAGTACAGCAAGACCAGCTGATTTGTCAGAAATGTGGACTAGTGTGATGGACTCTGTGATGGACAGTTTGCCTTTGATGTATCTCGTGTGTGTGTGTGTGCTCTCGCTTATGCTCTTTAACAGCCAAGGTAAACTCTATCATAACTCCTGCTGTCCACAACTCTGGCACTGTAGGGTTTCACACTGGGCACACCTGAGAAACTTGGGAACTGACCCAAGCTCTGGGCCCCCTCTCCAAAGACCAACAGAGTTAGAGACGTCATCGCCAAAGATAAGTCTGAGTTAACAACACACAGTTTCAAAAGCACGTTCTAGGGGCTGATTATTTTTATAGCAAATAGAAGGGGTTTGTTAGAGCAGAGCTGACCAAAAGGAGTCTGAGAAAGAAAGGTCTCGGGGCATTCCTCGGCCTCGCTGAAGTTATTGCCAAGGATCAAGGCAATGAAATTGGACAGTGGAAGTCTGTTTTGACAAGCTCCTTTCAAAGTCCCGCTATTGTCTCTAGGCTTTTCCTTGGCACAAAGTCAGCGGGGAAGCCGTCACGTTGCCACGGCAGTGTTTTTCCTCCCGGCTGAAGACTACCCATAAAAAGCCTCACGTCGTTCCTCCTTCATTCAAAACGAATTCAAATACCGCACAAGCCTTCAAACGGTTCGACTTGAAGATTCGAGTTTCTTCCAAGTGTTTTCGATGTTTAACATGCTTATCTACATTTTAGGAACGCGTTATTCAGCCGTAAAACTGGAGCCGGTGTGATACGTGAGACACTGTACACCTTTTGGCCCACACTTACCCAGCAGCCATTGTCCTTGACACAACAGCGTGACGATAGGGTTACAGTGCAGCGGTTTGGTGTTGTGGAGAGCCGTGCCCTTTGGCGTACCCAGGCAGAGTCAAGAGGGGTGTGTAAGGGGATCCGCTTGGCCTAATGTCCCTTTCATACTCTCACTCTGACCCTCGGGGTCTGTTGGAGCAGACACACTAATGCCTCGACCATAAACTGAGGGTGGTGTTACTAGAAGGGGGGCATGCAGGAAAACACACACACAAGCACACACAGAAAGACACACACAAACACACACACACAAACACACGTACACACCCCCACAAGTACAGAAACACACCTGTGCATATACACAATTTGATGCAGAAATGTACGCACACACAAGAAAGCGTGAATGAACGTAGAAACTTGGACCAAATAAACCATTCTTGAACATGACATTGAAGAATGACGTACATTCATGAATTGCTTTGATATCGTTGTTCTGTCACACGCCCATTTGCACAATCAATCTTTCTTTCCGATGTGATTGCCTCATTTGTAATGTGGTGTGAGACAATGACTGCACATGTGAGTGTTCGTGTCAGGCGGGTAAGAGGGGTTATTGATTATGCGTATCCATATAAATATTGTGCACAGCACACTGCATGTGTACATATGGTAAAGGAGAGAGGTGAGGGTGGGCACGCATAGCTGCACTTGGACAGGACATGACAACACCTGCATTTGTAACCTGATTCTGGTAGCTGTAATGACTGGGCTGAATGTGTGTATGCAGGAATGTGTGTGTGTTTGTGTTTGTGCTCACGCGCATGACAGAGAGTGAAAGTGTGTGTGTGGCTGGTGACTGCGAAGGGAATTAGAGAAGCTGACAAAAGATAGACGAGGCTCTGGCACTCCCAGTGCAGCTGGTAGGTGCCCTCTGCATGCCAGGCAGGGTCAGGGGTCAGCATATTATAAGGCCCAGGGTGGCACTGGCATGGAACGAGAATGGCCTCACATAAAAAAACGTGGGGCGAACTCGAGCGGAACAATATTCACCTTTGTTTCTCGGCCACTCGTTTTGAGTGTCTCGGTTCAGCAAGGGAGAAAAGCAGCGGGGGGGGGGGGGGGGGTGGGGGGGGAGGCACCTGTTGCTGCGAGGCTCCCTGTTGTCCCCCTCCCCCCTCTTGGTTTTTTATGTTTTGCTCCCCCACCCTTCCTCTCCAATCCCCCTTTCCACACCCTCTCCTCTTTGCCCCCACCATTTACTCTCATCACCCTCTCTTCCTCTCTCGCTCTTCCTCTCTCTCTCACATAGGCAGTACTGGACCGCATGGGTCAGTTGAACAGTCAAATAATCTGTCATCGCCACAGCTTTTGTTGCTCTCTGGGGGTTTCCTGCCGAGGTAACAATGCAGACTCCAGATCCCTGGGTCGAGCGTCACAAAAAAACTGGCACAGTGAATGATGAGCCAGCACCCTGAATTCCCTGGCTCATCTTGGAGAAAATATAATTACCTTTAAGAATGTAGTCCATTTATCCTGACGCAATGGCTTCTGTCTCTCACTAAATATAAGTACAACAATTTTGTTTGATTTGGGTTATTATTTATTTTGCTTTCTTTCTTTCTTTTTGATAGGAAAAGCAAAGAGAGTAATTTTGGGGCCATAAATATCATTCATATTCTTTCCAGTAAGACAATATTTCAGTCCTGTGACTTGAGTTCTGTAATAACATTAGGCAGTGTCATTTATAGATAGTTATTTATAGATAGTAGACATTAAGACATTAAGCAACATTTTGCTTCGACCTAAACTTAAACATTAAGAGATTAAAATGTAATTAAGTTGACATTGTTTTATGGCTAGGTATTTGACATTTAGTAAGCTAACACTAAGATACCCCTTATACTTAATAGGTTACTCAACAGAAAACAAACCCTTGAGGCAGGATGTTAGGCATTACATAGTACATTAACGGGGAGTCAGGTGGCTGAGCGGTTAGAGAATCGGGCTAGTAATCAGAAGGTCGCTGGTTTGATTCCGGCTGTGTCAAATTACGTTGTGTCCTTGGGCAAGGCACTTCACCCTACTTGCCTCGGGGGGAATGTCCCTGTACTTACTGTAAGTCGCTCTGGATAAGAGCGTCTGCTAAATGACTAAATGTAACCAAAAGTGTGATGACTCAGGAAGCCGTGTGACAAACAACATATTGAGTTGTGCGCATGACAGACTTTTTTAGGTTTGTTTGATCAGTTGTCCTTAGTCATCCGTGTTGAGGAGAGAGCTGTTTCTTACATTTACATTTAGTCATTTAGCAGACGCTCTTATCCTTACAAGTGGCATCCTTTTTCCACGCAACAGTCCAGCTATCAAACATACTTACTGTTGCAGCCGCCAGACCAACATGCTCATTCAATTAAAGGAACAGACAAACGTAAATGGGGGATAATTTAGAGTTGCCATTGCTGCTCTTAGTTAGCGCCCATCATTTATTAGCGTTAGTCTATTAATCACTATAGACAGTGGGGGCTTTCAAGGGGCGTCACACCATGCACCACTGCAACTGTCAAACATCAAACATAATCAGCTTTAAAGAAAAATTGAAACTTGGATTACAATTGAAATTACTCAAGGATGAAAACCATAAGAGCGTAAAGATATGAACAGTTTCAAAGCCATTTTGCCAAATACTGCTGGAATTCCTGGTTTGCAAAGTGTGGAATAATGAATTCCACCCACCAGTACAAACTCTTGGCAGGACCTTCTTAGTGATGACTTCACAGTGAGTAAAAACCATGGGGGTTTTGTGGGACATCATACTACTATTCGGATCAGGGTATATGAATGGATCTAAGCGTCTTTCTCCCTGTTTCTTATTTCTTGGGAGATCCAATTCTGAGGAAAAAGACAGATTTCCTACATACAAAACCATGAAGACCTGTAACATACAAGACAATGCAGTCAAAAGCAAACTGGGGTAGGAATAAAACAGTAGACTCTAAAAAGGATGCACCCGGTAAACCCATGATTCCAAACCGGGTCACAATGCCAGGTATTGGTGGGCATTGGGTGTGAATAGAAGCTTCTGGAATGAGAGGAGATTTGGGCAGCTTGTCCTGGCATAAGGGAAGATATTCATACCCAAACTATGCTAGGATACAAATCAGAGACAGACATGGGGATATTAAAAACCAATAAGACCCCCGGTACCAGAGAGGGGGGATAAGGATAAACCATGCCTTGCGATCTGGAAACTGGCAACGCAAAATGGAAAACAGTGGTCGGATTTTCTTTTTTTGATCACTGACCCTTTTATCCATCTCTTTTGTCAAGCCTTGTCACAGACGAACTTTCTACACAAAAACATGTAAGCAAAGCATACCCACACACAAGAACAGACATGGCCAAAAGTGTGTATTTAAACAGGGAAAGGGTCAAGGTTGAATGGAAACACAAACAGTCTTGCGAAACACACAGAACAGTGACTGGTTTTACGAGAACTGATCTAAAAAAACACTTGTTTCAATGTTTTTCATGACAGCTTGCAGGTGGTGGCCTTTCATGGTTTTTGAGAAGTTCTATTTACACAGCAGCTAAATGCTACATAGCAACATCTATAAAAAACAATACATACATAGCCAAAGGCAAACTAACAATTAGCATAGCCTCAGTCCACAGAAAGCTCTGCAGCAACACAATAATGCAGATTACTGCTTTTTCACACCTCTAAACTAATTCTCTTACAGATACTTTGGGTCATGTTTCAATACAACAAACTGCCTGGCTCCCAGCATTCGAGACACAAACTTGCAAAAGGTGTTCAGTTTAAGTGTAAAGAAGATCTTCACCACAAAACCCTACCATAGCTGAACAACAAAAAACCTTTGCACGGTTCATTAGCTGGTCAAAGGATACAAAACAATTCAGCTCCTTCAGGTGTCGGCTTGTTTTTCTTTTGAAATATGATTCAGAGACTGAAAGTAAAGGGTTGAATCATGGGGCATTCAAAGCCTCTTGATGCAATCTCAGTGGTGTCCTGGGGATTTGCTAGATAGCCACCATGTTTGTTGTGCATTGTTTGGGAGTGTGCCAGGGTGATAAAACCCACCAAGTGTGAGGACAGAGAGGAGTAAAGGGGGCTCATTTTATTCCCCTACATTACTTAAGTACATAGAAGCACAATCTCCACTGAGTGAGGATTTTCAATTGAATAGAATGTCGGGTTTAGCATCAAGTCTAGACAATGGCCTCCAATGATGTGGGGTGGCCATTTCCATTTCCTCCAGTTCTCCACTCAAAGGTGTGTTGGAACAGTAGGTGAGGTCTTACCTCATTGATATCATACATTTTAATAGCATTGTTATCTTCACATGACTATATTGATTGATATTGATTCTTGTTTAGCAGTCTTGTAGCTATATTCCCTTTTCACCCAGTGTGTGTTCCCCATGTCCTGTGCTTGGACCGAGTGGAAAACTGTAAGGGCCATACATGACATAATATACAAGGACGGCCTTTTGTAATCTTCAGCCTGCTTTTCCGTATACCAGCTGTTGTGTCTTATCTCTGTTTTCTCTGTGTTCACTATAAAATGAGCTCTCTGACCCTCATGCCTCCACTATTTCCGTGTATTTTATCTGTTTATTATTCTTGAGTCCTATTTCTTGTCTGGTGTTACCCTCCCTCCACTAAGCTGGCTGATACATGTGTATAAACTCCAGAATCTACACTGAAGTCAAATTGTTGGCGGAGACCAACTTTCCCCCCCTACGATGGACTGGTTCCGAGACTTAAACTGCTTCCGTCCATGTGGTTGATAAGTGACCAATGGGTGCTACAGCATTATGGACATCTATAACAGTATTTGAAGCTTTTGTCTGCTTCTTTGTTCATAGAGTTGACCGGCAGGCCTGTCCCGGCTATTTTCCGCTTGAACAACTTTTGTGATTACGACCCTGTTTGTAAAGCCAGCTCAGACAGGGAGGACAATAGTCTAAGGGTATAAGGCCAAGGAAATGAGGGGGCAGTGTCGGGGTCGAGGTGAGGCCATAGATCAGAAGGTTGGCCAAAGAGTGGGACATTTTTGTTTGTTCCTTTAAGCTTGAATGGTTGAGTTGAAGTCTGTGGCTTTGTCGTGTGCTCCACCAGTTATCAGGAAATCAACGTGTTGAGAGACAGGGAGTAGGAGGACTGGCAAGAACATGATTAAAGAATGGCACTGGGGCCTTGACTCATGAGCGCTACAGAGAAAAGCTTCTCATCTGACACGTAACAAGTGTATCATGTGGTGCTTTAGGGCATATTGGCAAATGATGTAGGGAGATGCAGCAGGGCTTTACAATCCTGTATGGGAAGAGGGAGGATATGCAGACAGTGTGTCTTATTTGTAATGGCATGTCGAAAGGGGATATTGACATGCCACAGACTTGGTAAGGGTAGGCCCAGCTAAGGGACAATTTTGTGTAAAGGTTTCCTTTACAGAGACAGGTTGCAAGCAGAGACGGTTTCAGTAGTTACTAGAGCTCTGTCTATCTGGGTTATAAAGATAAGGTATGCAAACATAGCCGTAAAGTATAAATCATTAACTATGTGCATAATAAGAAAACACAATTACCACAGAGGTAATTCTTTTGATCAACACAAAATATCTGTTCACTGAGAATTAAAAGTCTTGTTCTGTCAGGAATGAAGCACAAAACAATAGCCAGTGTTGTGCAATTGTAAATTCCTAAATTAGTTGTCGCTTACGGATTTGAATGACCTGTGCTAGAATGGGTCAGATTTCCGAGCATGAACAACAACAGAATCAGATGAAACATCGAAAACGATGCAGTCTGATTTGACTGTAGTGATGCATTTGATTAGAATGGCTTTGAGTCTTCCTTACAGGTGTTGAGAGAGGTAGGGCGAGCTGGCAGCTGGATGCCAGGTGCCTAGCTACCCGTAGCAGCTGGTGATAGAGGTGACCAGGTCTTTCTTCATGCATACAGCATGTCTGGGCACGGGCTCCTAGTGAAACACCACAATGGACTGGAGTCACTGAGGGAGGGGAAGGGAACTGCAGGAACATGCAGCTGCAGGGCTTTACCTAACATTCAGATTCAGTAATGGGCAAGTCTGTGTGTGTAAATGTGTGAGACCAAGATGAAGACACTTTAAACTGTAACAACCACCCCCACCCCCCCCCACACACACAGACACACAGACCCCCCCCCACACACAGACACACAGACCCCCCTGCCCCCCTACACACACACACAGACCCCCCCCCACACACACACACACAGACCCCCCACCCCCACACACACACACAGACCCCCCCCCCACACACACACACACACAGACCCCCCACCCCCCCTACACACACAAACACACGGACACACAATAAGCTTAACCCAACATCATATCTGATCAATCTGTGTGCGTACACACACTTCTACTCACCCACACAATCACACCTTATCAAAACCCTAGATTCTCACATTCTAAGCGGGAGGACAGGATGAGGCAAGACGTATTTTCATTCTTTTGTTCCTTTCTGGGGAGTTGGATTCTCTCCCACCTACGAGCAGTCCTGCGATGGTTCTGCTCAACCAGCTAGTAGCAGGCACCAGCAGGCCGAGGCATGTGAGGCGCCTACTGTGACATCTACAGTCCAATGATTCGCAGCAGCACTTACTCTATGGTTGAATGGTATTTAAATCCTTAAAAAATAACATGCAATGCCTTTGATGCTGGGATATAAATCCTTGTTGTATCTTGGAATCAGACTCGATAAAGATTTTTACGTCTACAAACATTGTATTATTTAAAATGGGGCGGCTAATTAAAATGACTGTCGATCAAATGCGTATTTGATGGAGAATTATATTGTGCAGTGAAATCAATCTGGCTCCAGATTAAATTTAAAACCAATTAGTGTTTGGGTGGTTTCTCACAAATCAATGGTAATCTAATGATAATTTTGACCTTAAATGTGGCTGTTTGTTATTTTTAGCGTCAACAGGCCCTTTCCCCTAACCGTTATTAGACTTTTAAGCAAGTGTGCAAGGCTTGCTAGTGACGGTCCAAACCATCTCCCAGAAACTTCCATTGCCTTACTAAGCATCTTCGAGTGTCTTATTTTAACTACTAAAGTCACGGAGCAGCACACAAATAGGGTCAGTACCGTTTCAAGAATCTTGCACAAGTCTAATGAGAGGACAGATCATTTGATCTTTCTTTAGGATTCAGGTCTAAATATACCCTGGAGACTCATATGAGCGAGCTGTGAGGGAATTCGAAGAGAAGTTCTGGAAACAGACTTTCTCTATTGCATGCATACAACAGCGAGCCTCTTATCATTATGTCATTTATCATGCAACACTCAATGTCTGAGAGGCTTGGTTGAGAGGTTTACGTGACTTGACAACCCCTACTTACATCAAACATGCTCCTGCAAAGGATTTCTTCTCTCCTTTGAATTCCTATTTGAGGTCTCTGGCGTAACTGGAGTTGAACTGACCATATGATAAAAACATTGAAAGTATGCCACTTTCGAACTTTTATGATTTTATGGCCTAGCTTATCTTCAGGTCGACTGTTTGATAAGAGAGCCTATCTGCCATATGCAGCTTAACAAGACTCATACATCTATTAGATAAGGATCCCTCTATTCCATACAATGAAAACAAGATCAAGCCTTCATCAATAAACGTCTGGTCAGTTCTTGATGATAACTGCCCGGTTTACAAAACCATCTGTTCTGGTCTACTGTTGGCAACTTCCATAAATGTTTGATATAAAAGAGGTACAAACACTGTACAATAGAGATAGGGTTGGGGTTATAAAAAAATATTTTTTAAAGAGCAGAATAACGAACCATTTTCCTCTGAGTGAAACCCAGAGCAGGAGAGACTGACTCAGAAACTAAAACAATAATAATGGGGTCATACCCATAACAGCTGCCCAGAACAAAATGTAGTAATGTTTTCATATATGAAGTGAAATGGAGAATGGAGAAATAGATTCAGTTGTGACAATATTATACAGCGGTGCAACAAGTACCTCAGGCAACGAATGTCATCCTCTGTCTGTCATAGTCCAATTAGTAAATAGAATAATAGTACATAGAAGAGTGTCATAATATGACCTGATCTTTGCGGTTTGTCAGATAACTGCTTCGTCAAACATAACCGAAATAAATATTTACCAAACAATGAGGACAGGTGAGCATCAAAAGGACTAAAGTTTGGAGTGTAATGGTGTAGAGCTATGAAAGACAGAGCTTTCCCAGAATCCTCAGTGAAAGGGTCACAGGATCTTCCACCCCGTGGCTAGCGGGATCCAGCCATCCCGCTGACACACTGATCTCACTGCTTTCCTTTTTACTAAGCCTCAATCCCCCCTGCTTCTTAACTCTACAATACCTAACTTGTCATGCCCTTTTAACAGACTCATTTGGTTTGAGTGGACCTGCACACGCTCATAGACATTAGGTAATGATGGAGTCAGAGGGAAGCAAGCCTGCTGCAGATATTGGCAGGTGTTCTAAAAAGGTTGTCAGCGGGATAATTCATGTCAGTATTGACCATATGGTTTAACTGATTGATTCGATCAATGCTGATTGATTAGAGCATGGAGAGTAGGCAGGACGACAAAGGGAGATGTTAGAAGAGTAAGAAGAAGTGGAAAGTGTTTGGTCAGAGGGTATTGAGAGAAAGGACAAACAATTAAGTTTATCCCATATGCTTGAAAACAACTCATACCTCCTTACCTCTACAAACCTTCATTCAACAAATCATCATCAATGACGCATTCTTATTTTTGGACAAAATTATCATTTAGCATTGCTTTAGAATATATAAGCTTGGATTATCATGGTTTTAATGGACTTCTAATGCTTTTGTGGAACCTTTCTTACAAAAAAAACAAAACACTTACTGCGTTGTAGCAGCGCTTCTCATCAGATCCTGTGAAGTGGTAGAGCTGCTTGGTGTGACACTCGCGTATATTTTTGTCTAGAAACATGTCATTGATGTCGGCGAGGGAGACGACGCAGACCGCCGAGCTGGCGATGGGCTCCGGAGACCCCGGCTTGCTTTTGGCGAAGGTGGCAAATAGCACATCGTCGCCCTCCTTCAGGGACATATCTCTCTGCAGGTCGCGACCAGCCTTGGCCACGTAGGCCGCCTGCAGCACGTTGAAAACCTCGATCCCCTCCGCCGAACGCCTTCGTCGTCGGCTGGTGGTGATGCACTCGAAAGGCATCTCCACGTAGCGCCGCAGCTCGGCGTCCGAAGAGCACGTGCGGACGATGCGGGTGTGGTAGGTCCGGGAGTCCCTTCCCTCCTGCTGCACCGTGAGGAAGTAGGCGTAAGGGCCGCTCTGGAAGGAGTAGACGTAGCGCAGGTAGTAGTTCCCACGCGACGGCGGAGTTAAATCCATGTAGGACTGGTCAGAGAAGAAATTGAAGCCGTCTTGGGTCTCCTTCATTTCACGCACAGAGATGGTGTGGTGCTGCTGGGGTTTTGAGAGGGATGGGTTTCCACCTCCAGGGATTTCGGAGTTCCCTACGAAGAAGCGGACCACACCTCCACTCTCCACACTGAGTACACGTGCCCCCGAGGCCCCTGCGACACAGTCGGGGCAGCCCTGTAGACCTCCACCGCTGGGCTTGGGTGAATACATGCATTGAGATGCTTTGTCAACCTTCCATCGGTCTTCCAGCACATGACTTCGGCAAACCCCATTGTCCGCTGAGCCACAGGTGAACAGCTCATCATCGTAGTAGGTCTCTACTAGCATGGCCAGGTTAATGTTGTCCACCATGTTGGTCTTTTCGGAACCATCCCGCAAAGGACCACATCGCAGGCTTTCTGACACAGGCCCAGTTTGGTATTCAGACATTTTTGTCAGGTTTTCAGAGAGAGCATAGATCCGGTTGACAGCCCCCACATACACAGCACCTTCAAAGGTCAGGAGATTGTGTATGGGAGTGTCTGCCACAAAGCTAGGGAGATCGTAGGTCACTGATAGGTTGAGCTTCTTTTCTAATGGTTCCTCACATTGGGCCCTTACCTTAGGACACATAGTCCAGAGTAGGAAGACTATGTGAATGGCGTCACACAAGTAGATATTCATCCTGTCAAAAAAATAAGTCAGAGAGAGATTTTCAGAACAAGAGTATTTACTTATTCTGGACATTCATACTGTAACACAAACAAGGCACCAAAAAGATGTCTGATCTCACTTGTTTGCATCATGAGTGAGTGGAACAATTACATTCTGTGTATGCAAGGAAACATTTGAAAACTTAAAGAGGGAGACAATTGCAATTCTAAGTGTGATAAATGGAACTCTGTTTAGTGTCCCGCAGTAAAGTAACTGTAACTTAAACTCATGACGTATGAGGGACTGCCACTGGTCAAGCACCACTTATGTGGTTCAGTGCTTTGGTAGAGAGAAAGTGAGAGAGAGAGAGAGACAGAGAGAGAGAGAGAGAGAGAGAGAGAGAGAGAGAGAGAGAGAGAGAGAGAGAGACAGAGAGAGAGAGAGAGAGAGAGAGAGAGAGAGAGAGAGAGAGAGAGAGAGAGAGAGAGAGAGAGAGAGAGAGAGAGAGCAAAAGAGAGAGAGAGATGGTGCACACCACATCAACAACAAAAAACATTTTGATTCACACTTATTTGCAAGCTACTTAATAATAAATGGTTTTGATCTCATACCCTGAAGAAAAAAATAGTAAAAACTAGCTGTGTATGTGTATGAACAATAGCACATCATGACTGTCGAAATATTTAACTTCACTTAAGAGACATTGGATATATCAAGTAGCCTTAGCAGACAAAATATTCCAACACAGTTGCAGGTGCGCCTATCTAGTCATGGATTGCTATAATTAGAAGCCGATACAGTTATGAGCAGGGGGTCTAGAAAAGCACACACAAACACAGCTATTTACTTCACATATTGTTACATGGCACCTGCAAAGTTCCGTTATATTAAATGTTTCTCGAACAGGGAAAGAATAGGCAAATACAGCCAAGAGTGACTGTATTTTATTCGGAGAAATGGTCTACTCTGATGGAAAATCTTCTCTTGGGAAATTCTCTGATGGAGAATATTTTGGGCAATATCGCCCGTCTGAAGTTAACTTAGATGTTTGTCCATAATCATTCAATTTTAACTGTAAAATGTAGGCTACAGTTTCATTGAGTTATTGAATTTACATCAAAGCAAGTCAATGCTCACTTTCTAATGGATAAGTTACGCGTATCCGTTGGAAAATGTGCTAATTAATTGAAAAACATTCAAACGTAGCTTACCTGCCTGGACTTTCAATATGTTACTTTTGTGTTTGTTTATGGCTCAAAGCATATTCCTCGGGATTCCCTCACAAGTGAGACTCGCGCGCATAGACTTCTTGACATCCGAAAGACAAAATTGATGCGGTTAAGTTTCTTAATTGTTTTACAACTTCCAGCACAAATGTTTCCCAGTTTCCACGTTTCGTCCGACAGTCACTCAACTCCGGCGCAAAGTGTGTGAACCTGTGACTCATGAGAGGGATGTGTAGGTCACACTGGCATTCAAGAACCTCTGTTTCTCCACGTAAATTGCGCTCCTCCTCTCTGGGTTACTGCTTGCGTAGCTCGAGGTGATAAGACGCGGGAGTTGAGGTGACAGTAGTGTGCAACTATATAAGCAAATACATATTTCTATAGGCTATATAATTAAATATGAATGCCATTTCATGACAATGAGTTTTTGTATTTTTTCCAAAATAATACAAAGACTCAAAACACTTTTAAGACCAAATAACTACACGGAATTTTACTTGACTGAACTACATTGATACGGTCTTTTAGGTCTTCACAAAACGACTCTCTCAGCCGTAAAAATGAGGTAAGATTTTAAAGGCTAACCCAACTGAGTGTCACCCATGAATCACAGCAGGCAGTACAACAATCTCTTTGTCCTGCTTCCTGACAAGCAGTGAATTGTAAAATCATGATAACAGAGTAGATTGAGTGTTAATAAACTACTGTAAGTTATATTGCCATACAGCTTTTCTTAAAAGAAGCATGAACTAGTTTTAGTGTCTTCTTCTTATAATTCTGAACAGAATTAAAAACACTGAACGCTTCTGCTCACTCGTGCTGGTTAAATTTGGGCACTGCCATGCAGTATTGTACATACACCCATGCTTGGAACACTTTTATTGCTAAGTTTTTGTCTAGATTTCTATGAAAATGTCTCTCCAAATTCAAGTGCTGTCCTGTCTAATGTGAGTCACAGTCAGTCAATGCACCCACACTTTGTTGGCTTAACATCCTGTGTTTGAATTAGTAACCATGTTTTCCAGTACCTGTGGGTATGTTTGCCACGGGTGTGCCTGACAGTGGGGTGTGTCTAAGTTAGCCCGAGGAGTGTGTGACTCGTGTGGTATCAGACTGTTGGTGGGGTCACTATTCCCAGGGGCAGCAGCTGAAGGAGAAGGCCACTCTGGTGGTCAACCTCACAAACGTACACTGTAATCACGAGCTGTTTGTGTGTCAAATCTGGGAATTCCACCATATGACAGGCTTCCCAAGAATGATCTGCATCTGCCACATAACCTGCAAAGCGGTTTGTGTGTGAAAGTGTGATTGCAGACAACACACAGCAGATTTAGTATCAGTCATGTTTGGAGGCATATTGCAAATGTTTTGCCAATGTCATTCAAAAATGAACAGTGGCTTGGCTCATTTTAGATTTAATGCCATCTGCTGGTACATAATGCAAACTGCACCACAACCTCTACATGAATAGAACCTGTGGGCTTAACTGAACAGCGTCAAATATACAATACGACAGGCACAGAGTGAACAGCCAATGAATGCCAAAGTAGGACTTGGAATAATATAAGCATAGCAATCCTCAATCTTGATTCAATGAATACACTGTCCATCCCTGATAACTAACCAAGTCTGTCTGGGTTATTTATCATCTGCTGGTCAATACAAAGCTAGGTTAACTGCTGACCAGGGACATTTTGCTACTGTAAACTCTGATTGATGCTGTTGACCCATTAGAGGCCTCTGTTTGTTCATTCTGCAGATGGACCCACCATATACCTCCCAGAGCTCCTTCAACTCATGGCTGTAACTGTGATTTATCACACCGCCTCAACAACTTGGTTTGATGGTAGGGGTGATCAAGATCAATAATCCGATGTTAAAGCGGAAGTAATAAAAACACACTTTTTGGGTGTTAAATAAGAGATACGTGAATGTGGACATCCAAAATGGGGGTCAAAGGTCTTTCAGGGCTCATCGCCTGTTTGCACATTGGAGGTGCACTCGTAATGAAATAGGAAATCAAAAGATCCCAATCTGCTATTACAGCGTGAGAGAACGCCAGTGGTGGAAGAGAAAGTTGTTCCTTGATAAGATGGAACTCTCCCCTATATCTGCTTGTGTGGCTGTCTTCAGATGAAATCTCACCGGTCCTGAAATTGTTCATATCAAACATCAGTGCTATGCCGTGTATGTAATAAAGGCAATAGGGTCTTTTGTGTTCCCATCAGTGGAAAGACATGGGCTCTAAGACATGGACTGCATCCAAATTCAGGAAGGCTTATCACTCATATCCCTGGGGTTAGAAATATAAGCCTCTGCTTCTTTAAGTAAACACACACAATTTTTTGTTAGGAAGGGAGAACCTGATTGTCGAAAACACTGCTGAATCTCTACATTCTCCTTCTTTATAGCACACTCTGTTTTGCATGCCAACGTTTTTTCTGGTCTTGTTAAATTGTTTACGGGACGTCCTGAAGAGCTCTTAAAATACCCTTGTTCACTTGTCTATTCAGGGAAGCCTTTCCAAAACAAGCCAGCTCGTATTGCTGAAATCCAACTGTGGTTTCGGGCTTCCATTCAACTCATACATCTGGACAAGGCAGGTGTCTCACTAGGATCAGATGATGATGGATGACTCTACCCTCCTACTCTTCACTCCCTCTCCAAGTTAGTGGATTAGCAGTTGGCCACATAATACTAGCAGACAGACAAGATAACACCCAGTGAGGGCATGGGAAACCAGGTGTGCCGTGGAGAGATGGGGAAAAACATTTGCCTGAGATGGCGTGATTAGAAGACCCAGACACAGGGTGGGGGGGGGGGGGGGGGGGAGGACGACTCACTGCCAGACCTCTTGCTGTATGACATCAGAATAAGATTCTGTCTTCGTTACTATTTGGTACACAACAGCAGCTGATGGTTTGTCGGTAGGGAATGATGATATGCCGACGTGTCTTCAGTTAGGACCTCAAATACACAAGTCCACTTGTGAACTGTCCTCTATTCTGAAGTCGTTGTTGGTGTGTTTGTTCTATTTGTTCTAGTTGTCGTCGTCCTTATGTGTTTTACTGTGGTCACTTTCATAGTGGCTAGTGAGCCATTTGCACTAGTTTATTCTTATTACAATTTGACCGTATACACGGTAGGCTAAAGTGTTTTATTTCTATGCACAGGGACAAGGGAGAGGTAAGCTGCACTACGCTAGGAACAGTGCCTCCCCATGTGTTTGTTGTAGATCTTTTGGTAAGGTGGTTAGGATACTTTTTTATTCATTACTTTCCTTGGGCACCGTTCACAGTACCCTTGTTGCTTTGTGGCAAACATTTATTTCTTAAGCAATAAATATAATTTCACTTCAGTACTGTTTCCTAGTATTCGATATTGTAACACAACCACATAGTTGGCAGACACACATCGTGATAGACCCTTCCTTGCCAGACGGAGGGGTGATGACATGTTCAGGCATAGAGTCATTTACATACAGCACTATACAGCCCCCTAGTGCCGGTTGAAATGTTTTCGCTGCATGGGATTATTGGTATTCATATAATTTACCATCAGGTGGTGCCACTGCACTGCAATCCCAATTGACTATGCGAAAACAAGGGTAGCTGATCAACTAAGGGTGACAGAAAATATGAGGCCGAAAACAATGTAAAAAAACGTGTCATATTGTTTCCTATCTTATTTTCTAATCCTACCTGTCTTGCTCATCAGATAATTGATCGATCAACACAGGTCTTCTTGTTTTCTGTTGTTCTGTGATGTCTGGTTTTGCACAACTGTGTGAAGCACTGGACTGATGTTCTTTTCACCTGGACTGTCATTATGTACATATATAGTTCGTATTACAACAGTTTGTATCTCACTACAATGTGGATATTCATGCTTGATTCATTTTAGTTTGATTCATTTGAGAGCATTTTAACCACAGGGAATTTTTTTTAATTATGATGGTCAGTGAGAATTACACATGGATCCCATTGCAAATCCATTACTGTGGCAATAAATGAGACTCTTGCCAGTACATGCTGTTCATTCAGTTAATTATGATTACATTACTCATGATACAAATAAGATTGAATTAGTCCCATATGATACACTGTCAAACTCGTGTGTAGTTCTCACAGGTACCATTTTACGTAGGGCAGTGGGCCTGTTTACCTTGTCGATGTATAATATCTGATTAAACACCTTAAAGTAATCAAAAGTATCCATGGAGTAGTATAACATATCCAAACATTTAGTTAAACATAGGAAATAATTACAAATCTGTTTTAAAGGTTAAAAATACTGTTGCAAATCGAAATGTAATGCCTGCATTGCATTGCATAACTATTTATACTTGTATCTAAGTAGCAGAAGAGATTGGGCTCAAACTATTTTGGTTTATATAGTTTGTAACGGCAAACTGCATAGTTCTATATTATAGCATTCTTATTAGAACATTTTAACTCTGAAATACAGTAATCAAAGTTTGCTTACTTTACTTGATGATGCAAAATCAGAAAAGCAAACTTCCAACATTTGGGTGAGACTGCAACTAGTTCAACCTGTGGCCTTCTACTATAAAATATCATATCTCTATCTTTTCATCTAAACTATAACCAAAAGCTTAGCCACAGGTGTATTATTGTGCTTCAGGGAGTTACAGTATAATGGCTTACTGTAGGCATATATAGGAAACAGAGCTTGTTTACCAACAATAACAGACTCATGCTTTGATTTCTGACAAAGACAATGGGAGATTCAGACTGGATTATATAACATTTTAATGTGCACAGCGTGATGTGAGATACAGTCTGTACAGTAAAAGCAGTAAAAGGAGGCAGGGAAAATAATTGTATATAAAAATACCTTTGAGTTTTTAACAATAACTCATTCAAGCAACATGTGCTATAATAAACAGGTAGACAAAATTCGACTGAGTCAAACTGAGCTTCAGATCAGCATTAAATACATCCCCATTACCAGCAGTCTCAGGGATTGGACATATCAGCTTGACGCTCGTCCTTGCCAGCACATGTTCACAGTGGGCAGGCAAAGCATTTGAACAAACTAGTCAGGGATTGACAAAAGGTTGGGAACTTGTAAAAATAAAGACAGAATTGAATGAATTCCAAAACAAAGTTATTTATAAGTGTAGAAAAAAAGCATGTGTTTACCATAAACTATAACAAGGCTTTATTAATGTTTACGCTCTGAGCCTTGCCAGAGATGAAAAGGCATCAAATGGTTAAAGATATCCAAGGTGTTATTTACTGTAAGTTCAAGTGATATTTTGTTGAGATTCAAAGGCTGACATTCTTTGTCACATACAAACAAATACCATGAATTGGCTCGTGAAACTTAAGGCTCTCTTGCTTGATATGTAATACAGAGCAGATGCCGATGAAGTAAGAGAGAGAGAGAAAGTGAGACAGAGAGAGAGGGAGGGAGAGAGACAGAAATTGATTGCTATGACGATGGCCCCACAAAGCAGTTTGCCTTGCTTAGTGGCTGTACAGGCAGACAGTGTGTTGGCAGGGTGATGACAGTTGTGCATGGCGAGCATGTGCGTGTCTTTATGTGTGGGGGGGGTGTATGCAGAAACAAGGGCAGGTTCAGTGTGTTAGACTGGGAGGCAGGCAAAGGTGGGGTGGTCATGTCGGGAGGGGGGAGGGGTGTTGGAGAGGACTGACAGTGAGGGCCGTTCTGAGAGAAGTTCTGTTCTGTTCTGTTTGGCTGCTGGCTTCTTGTTTTGCTGCGTCAGGTAGAATTGGTCAGCTATGTCCCCAGTGGCAGGGTCAACCCCTCGCAACACCACCACAAAGCCCCGAACACACATCCCCCAGCCAGATACGGAAAGGGCAGCAATATTGACAACCTGTCCCATGAGCCCATCAGTTAATGCTGACCCCATTTTACAAGCTATCATTACAAGATCACAAGACATTGCATAGGAATCGAAGGAAGTAATGGAAATTAAATGGGGAGGGGCTGGGACACTAACAAGTCAAAATGCAGAGAGGAGCCTGGCAGGACACTCCTGCAATGATAAACATAAACAAATGAAGATTGACAAAAAATGAAAACATGAACAATAACAAAGAAAAACAACAAAGGCCAACCCCCCCCCCCCCCCCTGCTTGAACCAGCAGTGGAGAGGGAGAGAAAAACATCTTCAATACACTTGAAGACAGGACCCGGTGCTATGTGACTCCAACCCTTTAAATCTCCAACAACTATATGGGCCCAGCACTGGTAACGTCTAAACTCTCCATGTTAGAGATGTTATGTTATATTCTTCTTCTTTCCCTCCATAAGTATTGTGGGTCCCACCCCCCCTATCTTTATTCCCTGTCATCCTCCTTCGACCCCCTCTCCTTCCTCCAACTCCAACCACTACACCTCCTTGGTGGTGCTGATGCGGATGTTGCTGAAACACTTGCCCATCGCCTCAAACAGGGGGTCGCAGAAGGTGTGCATGCAAATGGAGTAGACGCGACTGATGCAGTGGATCTCAATCAGGTAGCTCTTGACGCATGGTACCACTGCCCAGATGTGCACAAAGGACAGGATGGCGAAGAAGATGCCCCAGATCAGTGCCAGGGGGATGCCCACCAGAGCTGTCAGCAGCCTGTAGCACCAGTACTTGGTCACAGTGAACGTGGTGAAGCTTGCCTTCCACACGCCATCAAAGCTGTAAGTGCCCGGTGGCTCAGCAATAACGTCCTCAAAGTCCACCTGTCGTAGGGGACAAGGGAACAGACAGGGGTCATAAGTACATTTGTTTGTCACTCAAGTCAGCAAAAATGACCGATCAGCAGTGTAGGACATAGCAGCTATAATCAACAATATGACAATGTTTTCACAATGTCAAACAGATCTAAAATGACATTAAAAAAAAATGCTGATTAAAGATTTAAGGCAAATTCAAATTTATATGAAAAGCAACTTTTGCATTGGTTCCAGACTGTGAAAAAATGCAAAAATGACATGAAAACTGTCAATTGTGTTACATTGAAAACACAGTCCTAATGAGGTGTACTGGGCCATCCATTACTGCTTGACACACAACATACTTTACGGACTACTGTGGATAACCTTCCATCCAGTCCTCCTTTCTCCCTAGCTCTTCCAAGCACCACAGCACATTCCTAACAGTAAGGACTGATACTGAGCAGAGGCCATGCCAGGGCCTCATGACTCAGAGCTCTGCAATGCTCTCTCTAAACGCTCTCTCTTTCTCTCTCTTGAATTATGTTTATCCATCACCTGTAGGTCCCTCTGACACTTACACTCCTGTTGAACGTCAGTGTTGAAACGTATCTGCAGTCATAGCCATTTCAAAAAGCCATTTTCCTACTCAACCATTTAATAAACTTTCTGTCTGTAATTATGGCAACCAGAACATGTAACCTTAAATGTGTGTTTAGATATGACAGAAAGACTGTAGTCTAAGGGGCCCTGTAATATAAATCGCATTTCTGTTACTAAAACTGGCAACATCCAATTCTATTTTCCATACCCTTTTAGGCTCACACTCACGGGAGTATCTATGTATAACTTTAGTAGGGACGAAATGAAAGTCTTCTCTAGGATAGCATAAACATTCAACCACGGGGGGAGGGTTCAAACTTCAAGAGTATTGTTTGATGTCATTTAGGCTATAATTTAAACAGTTTCTCTCAACAAGAATACTAGACTCCTTTGCCATAGAGTACTTGACAGTAAAATGTGTGCTATTCCATTCGATGTATAGGTCGTGTTGGAAACAACCACAGTTGGCCAACCCACTCCTTCACAAACTCTCTCTCTCACACACACACACACACACTCACACACACACTGGAGAGATCAGATCATGAGGCGCTGCTGCTGCTGGTTAACGCGTCGGCAAGGCCTTGTCTTCTTGGCCCCACGGTTCCTCTTCTTGGTTGTGGGCTTGCTTCTAGAGCCAATCCGCTGTTCTATACAAGGACGCCTATTTTATGAGAGGAAAATTGCCAGGGCCAACTCTGCATGCACTTCAACCACGATGCTTCTTTCATATGGCCAGCAGAGTGAGTGCAGCTGTCTGACTTTAAAATCAATCCCAGAAAGTAATGAAGCTGCTCAACAAGGTTCTTACAAAGTGAAGATAAGAGTGCGTGGATGTCCATTGCTACAGGGAATTGCCTTATAGGTTTTAAGGACAATCCCTTTTTCATTTCCGACTTAACAGAGTAGCAAATACACTCCCACTGGCAGACATACTTCTAAGCAAAAAGCCCTACAGGCTTACGTAAATGTGTTCACGTGATTTCAATGGGTATACTAGTGCTCTGTAGACTTGAATTGAAAGGGGGTAATTCATTAGAGCTGCATTAAATTCAAGGCCCTTAAGAGGCTGACTCAGTGAGTCACAGTAGAAGAACAAACGCAGAGGTCATAATGCACATATGGCCACAGTACTTGTCCTGATCCTTTGAACAGGGAATCCCAGTGAAATATTTTTGAAAAATGACTGGTATGGTGGGGTAGTGTGTGTGTGTGCGTGGATTTGTGTGTGTGGAGTGTGTGTCTGTGTGTGGGAGGGGGGGTCATGTTGCAGTGGAGAGGGAATTCTCTTGGCTCTGCCTCTGCTCCAGCTACTTGGGTGTTTCCTTATTTTCACAAAGGCATAGGTCATCCCTTCAAACAAGTGAGGGGGGTTACCCACCAAGCAGATGAATACCGCCCAGTTGGACATGACCAGAGATTGCCCCTAGCAGCCGGTACTTGCCATTCTCACTACACGCATGACAGGTGGTTATCACTGCATCTGTGCTGCTGCTGCTGCTGCTACACAGTGTCTCTCAACAGGCTCCTATTTAAAATAAACATACACTTCATGTGGTCGGCTGGTCCTCTGAAAGGAATTCTGAACAGCCAGTGAGCCAACTCAGTCAGTGACTACATAAAACGAGAGGATTTTTTTTCCAACAGGAAATTAGTGGTGTTTCGTCTTATTCGACAACGGGGCAAGGAAAAACACATAGAGACGAAACGATAACGTTAACTTTGTGTTTTCGATTGTTACTGTACCCTCTCATACAATTAAACGATGACACTGTTTCAGCTCAGGCTTCAATAAAAATAAGTTAAACTGACAGCTGCGCTGGAAAGCCACGGGACAAACAGCAAACTGGTGAAGCCCATGCATTTAGAGTGCTAATTTGATATTCAAACGGTTATTTATTTGTCCGTACTATAGGGTTACTATACTATACTATAAATCATTTGACGACACTAGTACAATGTTACCCAAATGACAAACCCGTATGATAGACACCATTAAACACAACAGTGCCATTTACTGAAATAGGCCAAATGAAAAAACTCATTTGTTCAGCCTAGTAGGCTACGGAGGTAGGGTTTAACTCACCTTTACAACGTCGTCGTTCAGGTGCTTAGGATCCCGGTTTACCAGGTCAATTTCTTTTGTGTGGATGTCCTGCATTTTCTTTTCGTTAAAACTGTCGTTATCCATTTCTTTGTTATTTGGTTTATAAATGTTCCCTTGTTTCCTGATAAACGGCGAATGTGGAAATTCCTGTGACCGGGAGGAGAGAGAAGAAATTGGGAATTAGTTTTAGGCTATGGTCAGTGAGAAAGTTGCCTGGAGCGCAAGTTTGCAGCTTGCGCCAGTCTGGGTGGTTTTAAATGGATAAAAGTGAAGCACCACACCCCTCATTTGCAGATATCTGACCTTACCGCAAGGGGTCCTCACTAAGCGCTCACATGTAAAGATGGACTACGATGTCGATTTACTTAGAACCTGTTTCACTCAAATTTCACCCAAATTATACACATTCACAAATAAAGCGCCAGAAATTGTATTACCCCCTTTTCACTTACACATAACTTGAACACCTTTTGATGTTTGTATGGACCTGTGGCACCTACGCACAACAAAGTATTGTGCGTAACACCCTCAAAGTGAGATTCAAATATTGTGAAATATATATTTATATAACCTAAATACGTTTTCAAATGTCACCACTAATGGTTGAGCGCTGGGATTGCACATTGTCCAGTAGGAGTTGTAGTAACTTTCACGACGATGTGCCAAAAAGATAACGAGGCTCTTGGTAAATAGTTCTGTAGGGGTAGTTTCCCAATCTTTTCTTGGCATTCCATTTGTAAATGGGGTGCATGAGTAACGGAATACGCTTTTCGGCATTCAGACAACAAACTTATCATAAACTGACGATAACTGTAAACCAACTGTAAACCAATAAAACATGACAGGACCCCAAAGTTCATAATAAAACCATCTACCTCGTCTGTTTCGCCGCCCTTGAGTCCGCCAGTCATGCTGTCCTGACTGAGGTACTGTGATACAAGGATCCGATGTTGTAGAGGCAAGATAATGTATTTAGCAAAGGAAGTCAGCCAGGAGGCGTGGGGACGAGTTACTGCTACGTCTTATCCAAGGATACTGATGTTACCCAACTCGATTGCTGCCTTTAAGTTGCTTAAAACAACAATTGAGTCGACGAAAATATCGGCACGTCTCTGAGCTGAATGGGCGACTGTCAAATTCACCTGTGTAGACAAGCATCCACCATTAACCTGCCACTCAAGAAATCACTAAGAGCGTGTATTAGAGAATTTACGTGATTCTAAACATGACCCACATAACATGTGGGTTATGTTTGGCATTGTGTTTATTTGAAAATATCCGTCAGATTTGGCGTTCCTGGCTGCTGAAATATTGATTTGCCCTGCATTCAGGGGTGCTTTCACTGGTCACGCCAGTCTGTTGACATTCTGCAATCAATGTCTTAGGTTGGGGGCGGTAGATTAACATCTTATTTTGCTCACAGATTGTTTATGAGTGTTGGATGCTGGGTGTGGCACAACAACCGATAACAAACAAACAAAACAAAAAAGGCTTTCATAGATAATTGTAAATAAGAAATATTAATATGCACATTTAAAGGCCTACGTTGTACGGCATGTTCACAATATTCTCTCAAGACACACAAACATCTGGCAAACCTTTTGGATATGTACTGTGGCAAGTCGGAAGTTCAGTGTAATCTAGTTTTCTGTCTCTAGCTTGATTCCTTGACTTCCCAGATGTTCTCATCTTGAGACTGAGTTAGCATAGAGTGCACCAAAAACCTGGTGTTAGACCTTTTGGTATATGACTGCAAAAAGCACATTCTGATAGAAAATATAGCCTATGTGACTCATTTTCATGGAGCAAATCCATAGATCATCCCCTGTGTTGGGGTTTGCCCATACATTTCAATGGACTTGGGGCCTGTGCTATAAGATATCCCTTTTCTCTAAGTTTAATTCATTGTAGTTTGTTTTCTTTATGTAGTACTCATCAGACCATTCTAATTGAACAATCAGTCTCAATTTACTGAAACAAGTAAGTAGACATAAACAGCTATCATACAGTATCACACCTATTGCTTGAAACAGTCAGTAGCTTAGAACAGAGCGTCAATATTGAGCAGTCAGACTACCAAGTTAATAGATTTGGTGTTGTAAAGCTTACACAATGTATAGTACCAAAGCATCAAAAAGTCATAGGCTATGCTTTTTTCTGAATATGATCAACTAGCTTCAAACTAATATCACTGCAACATACTTAACAAACTTAATACATGCTTTATGAATGTGCAATTAAAAACACTGGCAACTCAAAATTTTATATTTGCAAATGGCAACTGTAGGCTAACTGTGAAAACTTTGCAGACCTGTTGTTGGTTATCAGCTATGCCCCAGGTGATGTTCCACAGACCCACATTGCTTTACTGTGTAGGAAAGTTTCTTATACAATCGTGAGTTCCAGTGATTCATGACTGCTCTGGCACCAAGATATTTATTTCAGCTCACCTCATCACTTCTGGCAAACACTTGCACATAGATAAAACTGGACAAATGAATATTGGGCAAAGAACGTTTGATTTTAACAAATGTCTGACTGAACTAGGTTTATTGTTGTTTCATTAGACAAAAAAAGATAGAGAGAGAGAGAGAGAGAGAGAGAGAGAGAGAAATGTAGACACCCACAGCCTTACACCTGTGTCCTATGACACAATCAGACCTCAAATTTCCACTCAGAGGTAAATAGTCAAGTTTAGACAGAGTTCTGGTTTGCAGTCTGTCAACTGTCTGGCAGTCATCTGCTTCAGCGCTCCACAAAAGAAAGCACTGACCGATTCACTGGACTTTGCTGTCAATTTAAACAACATACAAGGTCTTGTGTGACTTCTCGTGTCACTTTCTTGTCCAGGCTAAGTCGTGAGCTGCAATAATAGTAACGAAAAGGATAATAATGATAGTAAGCCACTTGCCTAAGGGTCCGGGTCTGCACCTGTGGCATGGCTGTTGACTCCCCACTAAACATCTGAAGATTTAGACTCAGCTACAACTCATGTGAGCTCTTGTCAGGAAGATTCAGCAAAGATTGCTCTTTTTGGAGACGGTTTCTTTCTTAACTTTCTGTTTAAAATGCAACTCTGTGAGGGATTTTAATACATTTCAGACTTTATTTAGAATATTTCAAATACATATTGAGATCAGCATGAACAGTAGCAAAAGATTTGAACCAAAGGAAATTCTACCTGTAAAAGTATATTAGTTGTGTTGATTCAAAAGTTTTAATATACACAATATATATATATATATATATATATATATATATATATAAAAAGCTTTACTAAACCTATAAACACATATTACATTTCGAATTCTTACTCTTAAGTTATTTTTATATAAACATCCACACATCTAGAACACTGCTGCTCTTGTCTAGTACAAATACATTTGACATATTCTTTAAGCATAAATAATTATCGAACGACATGAACATTTTGGTCAAGACAGCAAATAATATTTGCTTTGTGCACTGTATCCACAGTTAATGCTCTTCAAAAAGTCTGCACAAACTCTGAGAAGACAGATTCATATTCACCCTCCCTCCAGTAAAGATTCAATTCCCAAAATAAAAATATGGAATGTCTTCCAATTATTTTGTAGTACCATGTTAACCTATATGGTCGCTCAGAGCGTTCTGATGCATAGGTAGGCCATGTGTAAATGTTTCTAAAATGAGTCTATGGCTTCAGAAAAAGCTTCTATTTGGATTCCCAACACCTTCAGTCGGAATTGTTTGTATGGCTTTTAAAAAAGACCTTAAGTATATATAACTGCCAATACCATACTTTATTCTGTCCCCAAATGTGCATCTTGGCAGAAGAGTTACTGTAGGCCTCAGTTGTGTGTGGTTGTCAGCTGGACAGAGGACATGCACCTGCCCATGCTGAGAAAGAGTGGAGCCACAAAGGTGTCCATCAGACTCCTCCACACCACCTGGACCGAGGGCAAGACCACCATGTAGCCCTTGACCAAAGGCATCGCCACCCTGCAGAGATCAATTTCACATGTTGGATTTTGTTCATCCCTTTCATTGTACCCTCAAACAACACTGCTGCGTAGCACACACCATTATACACATAAACTCAAACACACCTTGGTGGTTTGCGATCACTGGTTATACTGTGGGTGTTCCATCCCAAGCATTATGTATAATTCATCATAACCAGTTAACACTTCTAAATCACACAATGAGATATCAGTTAATCAACACAGATAGACAGTGATGATTGTGATATTTAAACTGACTAAAACCCTACTGTACAGTCACAATGTTTATCTGATGGAATGCCCATACTTTACTCAAAATAGACTGAGTTGTTGAAATTCTATGAGAATGTCAACAATCTGATTGGGTTTTGTGTGCGTGTGTGTGTGTGTGTGTGTGTGTGTGTGTGTGTGTGTGTGTGTGTGTGTGTGTGTGTGGTGTGTGTGTGTGTGCGTCAATATTAGACGTCCCAGTCAGAGTCTCAGTGTTGTCGGCTACCTGTAAGGTATGACCTTAAGAAAAAGGACGCTCATGCCAGTTTGACAAGAAAAACAGTCTGCAAAGACTTAGAGAGCAGTTATAGCAAGCACTAACAACCTAAATACTTTTGCTTGGCATACCAGATGTGAATACAGCTCAGGACCCCAAAGACAATCCCGGCGACGATGGCCATCGGGATGGCGAAGACTGCGGTCAGTGTTTTGTAAAATACATATTTCGTCAATTCAAACACTGCGTGACTTCCTATCCATATTTTGTCAAAGCTGTGGGCAGAGCTGGGCTCCGCGATGACATCGTCAAAGCTGACCTGTTGAACCAAACAAACTTATGTCATAGCCTACCTCCATATGAAAAACAATACTTCATAAATCATAATCAACGTCACCGTGAAGAGGATAAGAAGTTTAGTGGACAGTTGCCAAATAAAAACGCACAGCCCACTTACCAGTAGGCTACCTACAGCACAACGTAGAGTTAAAGTGCAAGCATGATTGACAAATTCATAGACAATTAAGAACATATTTCAACAATTACTGTCAGAGAGATACCGTGTACGATTTTTATCCCCTGTTACGTGTTTTACTCCGAAACCTGTTGCGCACTATGAGAGGTAGTATTACTGTACCTTTAAATGCGCGTTTATAAAATGTGGGTCCCTGTCCGGTGGCGCAAAGTAGATTTTCTCTTTTTTCGACAGAATTGGTTCTATGGATCTGTTGAACTCGTCTTCGTCCATAATTATACTGGTCTCGGATTTCTCTTTTACGACTCCCATTTTCACTTCACCGCGGTGAGAACGCTCGCCAGTAGCGCTCACTGCGTGTGGGACCTGTGACTTCTCTGAAGCGAAAGAAGGCCCACGCCCCGTACTGAAAGCTGTCCTGCGAAGGGCACAGCAAACACATCAAGCCGAAGTCCCGTCCTCAAACAATCTAGATTCAACTGTTGATTGAGCATTTGTGCAGTTGAATAGTAGACTCCTATTCCCTTTTGCAGGATTGTTAAAGTCGTTATGTGTCAGGTCATTCTGAGTGAGCAATTATGAGCTTTTGATCTGTTACCAGTAATGCGGCCCTTTAAATCCCCATAAACAAGTTCATACAAGGATAACATCATTGTGTTAAAAGCTGCCTAATGCTGAGTCGACTTTAACATTTCAAAAAGCTCAATTGCAGCAGTTGTATTGTTTATTGGCAGTATGCACTTGATAATGTCAACTTCTCATTGTCTTTTCACATTCTGTTTCCATCTTTAAAACATGTCTTTCTTTTTCCTCATTTTAACTAAAGGCCTCTGAGCAGAGATATGTAGTGATGATATACAGTACATACTGCATGTGTGTTGGTTTGCACCTGTTTGTGTGTGTGTCTGTCTTTTGTCCACCATTTTGCATCCCATTTTGTGATGCAAAGCGAATGAAGTTTGAGGCTTAAGCCTATAGAGAGTTCAGTCTTTTGTTTGGGTCACTTTGCGAAATACAAACACACAATAAAGTAGGCCAGGTCAGTGGATGACAGCGAAGCAGAAACACAGGGGGGTCGACACGGGCTCTCTTGGCCCCCAACCTGGCACACAATACAAACTAAAAATTCCCTGGATTAACCCACAGGCCATTTGTAACAGCCCAGCATTCGCTGAGGGAGGTCTGGATGACTAGGGTAGTAGGTTTTGGAGGTGTTTGTTTTAGTTCCTGTGAGTGCATGTGTTTGTGAGTGCATGTGTTTGTGAGTGCATGTGTTGATGTTAATGCCTCACTGGTTGTCTATGTTTTCAGAAATGAGAACATCAGTGTTTTTCTGTCTTGTTTCAGTCCAGCCTTGTTTTCTGGGGCTCCTCGGAAGCCAAGGGTCGACAGAGGGTGATGCAATCCAACGTGGTTTGGAGTGGTCCTCTCCTCCATTGTTTGTAGATTCCCTTGCTGGAGGAGTTGCAGTTAAGTTTGTCCATTGTCTGATACCGTACTTAAAGTGAAAGAACAGACAGAGTGGCATTCTGGACTTGTCAATACAGCCTTGAGTTGCCTCAAGTGAACACATTTTCGAAGTATTATTAGTGACAATCATCTGTAGCTTACACTGGAGATGGCTGAAGCTATTGAACTTTCCAAAGACCAAATTGTCCTTTGTCCTCCATTTGCATTGCTTCATGAGCTTGTTAGAGTTTGAACTCCATAACAAGTTTAATAGGTGTCCTTTCTTGGGCTGACCTGTTCTCTGGTGGTCTCTGAACATGTAATGGTTAATAAATTCACCAAACATTCCAAAACGACCCGTGTTTGTTGAAGAATCTGGGCCTTGGCATGGAACGGTGTCACACTGAAGACTTCCTCCCGTTTAATTAAGAAGAAACTCTGGGGGAACAATGATATCAGCCCAACTCATTGTTGACAGGGACTTCCTGTTTGACGCGCCCTAGATGGACAGCTTCTTCTATTGTTACTCCTTCCTGTGACACCTATGAACACCTGAAGACAGCAGAGTCATCTGGGGTTTGTGTATGGGAATCACCCTGGGGCCTTTGGTCAAATACTTTCCATTTCGTTGAGAGAGAGAACGTGTCCCAGGAGGACCACACACTTTCACTCAAAGCGTCAGTTAATTTCAGCTCAAGCTACAGTGGTGTTTGTGCGTACATCTATGTATATGTTTATGTGTGTCAGTGCATGTCAGTATGTATATAATGTTTAGTGTGTGTGTGTGTGTGTGGGAGCTTGTCTGTTTATATTTTCCTCAACCTTATTTGTGTACATTTGGCTCTACGTGTATAAATGTGGTTTTACACATTTGTGAATACATACTTGTGTATCTACGTATACATGGTTAACAGTATCTATTTAGATGACTGGAGGACTGTATTTGAGTGGTGGGATGTTGTAGTAGCTGGCTGGCATTGTTCTGAATCTGGTTAGCCTGACAGTCATTTTCTTAGACTGGTCTCAGGGACTAACAAATGACACATTCTTTCCTATTACAATGAATGTTGTTTTCTGGCACTGAGCGTTGTGTAGTTAAAGCAAGGAAGCCTTAACTTCAGCTTTGAATGATAGCATTTGTATCACAAGGTTCAATTGATTGATACCATTAATGAATGGTATCAACGTTTGGTGCCTATAATTTATTATCTACTTTAGCATTTCATAATTGCCCTTGTGGGGTGAGAGTGCACCAGTCAGAAAGCTTTAAACCTGTCTCGTGCAATCGCTTTATCAAGACTGAGAAATATCATCCTCCCCAGCGCTCCTAGGTGAAAACACACCTTGGCCACGCCCAGCAGCCCTCGGCAACGTTCTGTAACCCGAGGAAGATCACACAGAGCCGCCTAAGACAGGATGCACAACGTTTTCTGAGGTAAACAGCTTAGGAGGAAGGCAGAAAAACAAGACTTGATTCGGTGTCTTTCGTCTCCAGTGAATGTGATCAGTGATAGCGCCATGGGAAGGGAAGGATGGCGGTTTATGAAAGTACGGGTGTCTAGAAAGGCCTTGACTCATTCAGTGAGATCATTGTGTGGTGAAAGATTCATAAGGTGCTCAACCATCCCCCTTGAAACCTCACTCTTGTCTCTCTTTCCACATTTTGACACGTGACTGACCTAAAATTTGCTAAACCATCTCTGTGGCACTGCTGTCAGTTTTATTGGGAAAGTAAATTATGATGATTGGCACATGGATGCTTCATATTGTGGTATCTGTCAAGGTGTTTTTCTTTTTTAATAATAGCAGTGCACATACTTTATCAACAGAGTACACAACATGAGTTGAGGAGGTTATCATACACTTTTCTTTGCCTTAGTATCAGGAAAGCAATCAATGTCTGACTTTCTGATCGAGTTCCAAGCAAGAAAACAGCCACAACATTGGATACAACTTGGCTCCCTCTAATTTGTTTACAAGATCCTGTCATTCAGAGGCGGATAGAGATTTCACGCCTCGAGGCAGATGACTTCCAATTTCCCATCATGAATGAGGGCAAAGGAATCCTTCTCTTAAGCGATGTGTGCCAATGTTTATAGTTCCCTTTTCCGAGATTCAGCTACACACATGAAGTGATAATGACAGTCTAAAAAGGTATGCAACAGAGCAGTTTGGTCATGCAAAGAACGCACCTGAACAATGTGCTTGGTGTACAGTCATCCAGGATTGACTTTGACACATGAACGCAGTTGCAGTTCAAATTTTTCCATTTCAATATTAACTTGGTATGAGAAGAAAGTTTCCTATTATTGTCCTCATTATCAAATGTTACGTTATCATTTATATAAATTCAACCCCTGCCATTAATGTTATCATACAGTATCAAGCAGATACAACTCTATAATATAGCCTTGTTAATATGATTGCTGGTGAACGAATGTATAATGGCAACAGAAAGCAAGCATGCTACTGTAGTACAACATATCTTGCAGGATGACATTAAGAGAGACTATTAACAGTGCTTGAACATATGAGGAACTACGTGAACTAAATATTGCTATTGGAACAATTGTTAGTTAGATTACTTTGTTGGCAAACTAGTTTTACAAAAGATCAATTGATAGATTTCACCCCAAGTAAGCAAGACATGCTCATTTGTGATCATTTGTGCTCCAGGCTACCTAACCTGGAATTGGTGTGGTTGCACACATGAAAGGTGTGGCTATGTAAAGTCCCCCAAAAATCTAATGTCATCCTGGTAGTTTTCCACAGAAGTCTAACAAGATTGCTTTATGAGAAACTCCTCCTTCAACAAGGCTTTGCTCGGGCGGGATACCTCAAAATGGTGTTTTATAATACCAAAACTGTCCTTTAAACTGCATTCCAAAGCCTAGCCAGGATGTCTAGGTTATTGTCAATGGCAATCGTCCAGTCGTGGTTCAGTATGATGATTCGTAAGCAGTGGAATTTCTCTGTAGTGGAGGGATGATTACCACCAAGTTGCCCGGCCTGAGTCAACAGGCCTTCCTCATGGAGGGAACCCTGCTTGTTCTCACTCTGCTGCTTTCTGTAACTCAATCTCACTTACATATTTTTACACACTATTTATCTTCTTTTTCTACCTTCAGATTTTTTTCTTCCCAAGTCCCTTTCTCCATCTCTCCCCTCTCTGGTTGGCTTTCTCTTTGACTGCACTGTCTGTCCCAAACACAGGCTAGTCTGTTAACTCTGTCTCCATTTGCCCCTCCCTCTCTTCTCACCCCCCTCCAGGCCAGATTGACTAAACGGCCTCAGTGAATATTTTTAGGGAGTTCCCCTCCCATTACTTTCCACCTTGTTCCACAAACACACGCTCCACTCCACTTGTGGAGGTAAACTCAATTTGCTCACTCGTTACAGCCTCATCTCTCATGCAAAGTTTGTTTCTCTCACCAAATGCTGGTGTTTGCTTTGCTTCCCCTTTCAACATGGTAGGAGAATATAACCAGATCAGAGCAGGCCCTTGGTGGTTCGGTGTTTAAAGAGGATCAAGTTGGTCACTTGGATATTTGTTTGAACAAGAAAAAAAGTGCTGTGTTGAAGGCAAACAGTTTTATGCGACACATCATGGTGTAGCCCTTATCTCATTGGCTAGTTGTTACAGATCATCGACCTGACCCTCATCCAACTTTTTAAATGCATGTTAGGAGTATTTTTCACGAATCATGTTTAGATGAGTTGAACAAAATTATGTTTTAACCTAGTCTCAATTTTTACTCTTGTTCCTCATCACACTGCTGATTCGATGTTGATTATAAAAAGTCCCAATGCGATCAACTGTGTTACTGTCAGTTCAGCAACCATCCAACCAGTTCCGAGGGTGATATGGAAATGTATTCAATATGAATTCAAACAGTTTATTCGCAGTTCAAAGATCCTCACTTCAGGAGGTTGAAAGGGATTATTTAGGTGTGGTCAGTTACATATAGACCAGCAGAAGAATAGTTTATGTCATTGGTGGAACATGAAGTCCACATCAGTGTCTGTTGATCCAGGGATTTGTTAACAATGCCAGAGGAGTAAAATAAATAATACAATGTGTCATTATGGTTTTCATATGTATCAAACACAAGTTGGTAAACGACACTGGACCACGCACTTCCTGCTTGTGATCTCAACCTGGAGCGCGAATGATGTCCAGGGGAGCTCAGGGACAGGAGGCTGAAAGTCTTTATGAATGATGTCCAGGGGAGCTCAGGGACAGGAGGCTGAAAGTCTTTATGAATGATGTCCAGGGGAGCTCAGGGACAGGAGGCTGAAAGTCTTTATGAATGATGTCCAGGGGAGCTCAGAGACAGGAGGCTGAAAGTCTTTATGAATGATGTCCAGGGGAGCTCAGGGACAGGAGGCTGAAAGTCTTTATGAATGATGTCCAGGGGAGCTCAGAGACAGGAGGCTGAAAGTCTTTATGAATGATGTCCAGGGGAGCTCAGAGACAGGAGGCTGAAAGTCTTTATGAATGATGTCCAGGGGAGCTCAGAGACAGGAGGCTGAAAGTCTCTACGAGATGAGAATAGGGAGGCTGTGTTAGAAATCTGTCTGATGGTGTACTTGTGTGTGGGTGTGTGTGTGTGGGGACGACGACAACCTTTTGCATAAAGTGTCTTGAAAACTCACTGGGATGTGGGTAACTCTGCAAACCGTTCAGAGACTGGATGCAAGGTCACTTAAATTAATGCTCCCAGTGGAAGAACTAAAAGGCAGGAGGCAGCTGTTTGAAGATGAAGCAGGAGGCATATTTTCAAGCCGAGACTGAATTTGGTATTATTAAGAAACTGAGCCCCTGTGGAAAATTGTGTATATTTGAAAATCAGAAAAAGTACTCTATCGACCTTAATTGCCAGACAAACCAAAACATACGGTACAGCAAGAAAGACATTCGTTCATGCTCTCGTCATATAAAGTGTCAATTCAAGTAGACAGATTGCCTATTCAAGTGTAAATGTTTCTTTCACTTTCAGTGTGTGTGTGTGAAAGTGTGTGTGCAAGCATTCATTCTCAGTCCAAGTCTATTTTTAGACAAAGCATCTTCTCATGTATAATAAGAAAATACAATTTTGAACATGAAGGTTGGAAGAAAGACTCTTAGGATTGGATTGGTCAGGAAGCCCAAGTTTAGCTCCCAGTTTGGAGTCAACATAAGTTGAAGGCTCTCTTAGCGATGCTTCATGCATTGTCACACAGAAACAGTAAAACCTTTCCTCACTGTTTTCTATGTCACCTTTGTCAAGGAAGAAGGTTGTAAGTTGAAGTTTTGACTATCTTTCTAGTTAATTAAGCTTGGCAATTGTGACATTGCAGCAATGAAGGGGTTAATAAAAAAATCATTTTGATACCAAACAGCATTCTGTAAAGTTCTGTATAGTTAGTTAGTGAGACTTAAATGAATCCCTTCTAGGATGACCTCACTCGGTTGGAATCCTCACGTTTTTTCTTTCCTTCTACCTCTCTTCACTCTCCTCCCTCCCTCCCTCCCTCCCCCCCTCTCTCTCTCTCTCTCTCTCTCTCTCTCTCTCTCTCTCTCTCTCTCTCTCTCTCTCTCTCTCTTGCTGTCTCTATCTCTATCTCTGTCTCTCTCTCTCTCTTGCTCTCTCTCTCTCTCTCTCTCTCTCTCTCTCTCTCTCTCTCTCTCTCTCTCTCTCTCTCTGTCTCTTGCTCTCTTTCTGTCTCCCACAGTCTCTCCTCCTCTCTCTCTCTCTCTCTCTCTCTCTCTCTCTCTTAGTTCAGTATGCTTTATTGGCATGACAGTTCGGGTTGAGCAGTATTGCCAAAGCAGTCCATATTGAGTGGACATTTTAACATATATATCATAACAATTACTGTAACAAGGAGTCTAACAATAATAATACGGCAAAACAACAGTAGCATAGTAAGTTGGGGACTGTAGAAAAGTAACAGATAAATGCATGTTACAGTTTTTCTCAATTGTTTACACACAAATACTGGTACTTGAGACACAATGACCACAACATGTAACTCATGCACCAACCCCATGAACCAATTCTGCAAAACTACAAGCACAATTCCTGCTTTACACTCAAATTGCAGTTCTAAAACACACTTTTTTCAAAACACTACACACAATTCTCTGCATTTGGCACAATTTTCATGAAGAAAATCTTTTGTTTTCACAAAGAACACACTGCCATTCAAATACGCACACTGACTCATCGCATGGACAAACACCTGTCACACAGTTTTACAATTAGCAATCAGAGCTTTAGCATAAAAGGGCAACAGGTGACCTTTTCTGTTTTTGAGCAATGGATGCCAACATTGGAAACAGAGGCAGAGGAGTGAGAGTAAGAGGAGGAGGACATGGAGGACGAGGATGGGGAAGGCCAAGGACCATAATCTCTGATGAGATCCGAGCCGCTTTGGTTGACCATGTAGTCAACCATGGTCTAAGAATGAGGGAGGCTGGGCAAAGAGTACAGCCAAATTTGAGCAGGTACACTGTAGCATCCATCATCCGGACTTTCCGAAATGAGAATAGATAAGAAATCTACTCTCACTACAAAATTGCAGTAGGCCTAATGCATATCAATACAGTACTCAATGAGTATGTTTCAAGTATTTGGAAAATGTATTCCTATTTTGTATTCCTACACAGTATTTACAGTATTTTACTATTTGTTTGGCAGAACTGAAAGATTACCAACACAAGGTGGTCGGGAACGTCTTCTGTCTCCTGAACAGGAAACTGAAATCATGAACATGGTCCTAGAAAATAACGCCATAACATTACGGCAAATACAAAGAAAAATAATAATAATGTAACTGTATACACTATACAGTAAATTATTCTGTTGTTTTGTATGTAGACCACTGTATGTGCAACTTTGTGTTGGTTGGGATGTACACTGTGTACATATATGTAAAATATATTTGTTACCGTGTATTTCTGTGTTCTGAGTATAAAAACAATATTCTCAAATATTTTACAACACACTTTTATGTATGTACTGTCTGTAGTAAATGTAACACTGAACAAAAAAAGGCTTAACTCACTTTGATGAATGAAGAAGAAGTGTTTTCCATTCATCATAGTGTTTTACATTGAGCACATCAGTGTTCAAATGGTTCTTATAAATGTCTATTCATATGATAGTTTGTGTTTGTCATTTGAAAACAAAATACCATTTTGAGATTAAATAACATTGTTTTGAATGTTAAGTTTAATTTTGCAGGACAAGTGAGGGGTTTTGCCCATTGTGTGTGTGTTTTTTTGATTTGTGTGTAGAGTTCTGAGAGTATGAGGTATGCATTCAGAAAATGTGTGAAACCAATCGAGAAAAACTGTAAGATGACAGAAGACAGAAAGGTTCAACAGTCATACAAGGTTGATTCTCTCTCTCTCTCTCTCTCTCTCTCTCTCTCTCTCTCTCTCTCTCTCTCTCTCTCTCTCTCTCTCTCTCTCTCTCTCTCTCTCTCTCTCTCTCTCTCTCTCTGTCTCCCACAGTCTCTCTCCGACGTCAACACAGGGCCTTCCTCGACATTCCAATCAGGAAGTGTTGTACAACAGATAACAAGGGAAAGGATGGGAGGGGGGGCCAGAGTGAAAATACAGATGAAGGAAGGTATGTACCGTATGTTCTCATATGTGCAAGTGCGTGGAAATGTATGCATGTAAATGAGTAAGAGACGCTCGCAGGCAAGTTTGCCAAAACCTTGGACATGGAAAAATGGGGAGACCCGGTGCTAATTACGTAATATCCACCAGGAAGTACGCTTTGTTTTCATTGCTGAACAATTATAGGCTTGATCTCAGCTTTATCTCTGCCTGCCAGGTTCCCTGTCCTTGGCCTGAAATAGGCCCCACCCTTTCATGGTTGCTGACCACAATGCACCTGAAAATGCGCCACTGGCTGAGGCCTGCCCAATCTGAGCAGGCTCAATGGGAGTGGGAGACTTTTGGGAGGAGGACTTAATTGGCTTTCCACCCTCAAAAGGGTGAATCAACAATTGTGTCAGCTGCAGATCTAAGCAGAGGAATAAGTGGGGAGTCAGGTGTCAGGTGGCTGAGCGGTGAGGGAATCGGGCTAATAATCCGAAGGTTGCCAGTTCGATTCCTGGTCATGCCAACTGACGTTGTGTCCTTGGGCAAGGCACTTCACCCTACTTGCCTCGGGGGAATGTCCCTGTACTTACTGTAAGTCGCTCTGGATAAGAGCGTCTGCTAAATGACTAAATGTCAGTGTACACCATTCCTTCAATTCTTTTTAAAGCTCCTTCAATCCCTCCTTCTTTACCTCACTACTTCTATCTTTCTCTCTGTATTGTAAATGTGTGGATGTTCTCTTTTTACACACAATCTTGATTATCTAGAATTTTTGTATAATCTTTTACTGTTTTATCTTCCTTTTCCCCTTTTTATTTCCATGCTTGATTAGCCGTGGGCGGTCACAGTGTAGCATTGTGCCTCTGGGATGCTGCATGGCTATATAAAGCCTTGCAAGCGTCTTCTGCCTCTCCTTGCCCCACAGTCTTCCCACAGTCTCTGCTGCCAAGCCAACCCAGAGTTTCCTGGCTCCGGTTCAGGAAAGTGCAGCCACTCATTGCCGAAGTATGGAAACTTAGAGCAGCTATTTGCCTGGATACAATAAAACATACACCAAACACAAGGGTCTGGTGATTCAGAGACAGGGTTGGGCAGACACTGGCTGGCTTTATCAACCAGCTTAACTTCTGAATGCTTGTTATCAAGACCCTGCATGACCATTAGCACGAGACACAGAGGCCCCCCTAATAAACAGTAAGGAAACCAAAAATGCTTGGAGCAAAGGGGCGTCATTTATTTTCCCTTTACTCCATTCGTCTCTTTTCCCTGTCTTTCTTTCTAGCTCCTTCTTTCTCTGTGGGAATGTTTCTTTTTTTTGTTACTTTCTATTTTTGTGCCTGGTGAGTCACTTCTGCCTCAAAACACAGAGTTCCCTTCTCCTCCCTTTTTTCCTCTTGTGGCTGGGGAGGAGGCCTCCGTCCTGCCTAGTCTGTGCTGCCTGCAGCTGGGCCAGGGTGAACAACCTCTAAAGCATGTGTCCATGTAGTCAGTGCCTTCGGGAAGACCCCTTCACTTTTTCCACATTTTGTCATGTTACATTCTTTCACAAAAACGTATTAGATGTATTTAAAAAAAAAATTTTTTTACATTAAAACATCCCATTTACATAAGTATTTACTGTAATCCTGTACTCAGTACTCAACTTTGTTGAAGCTCATTGGGCAGAAATTACAGCCTTTATCTCGGGTACCCGACAAGAGACCTGTAACAATTAATTTTTGTAATAAAAAAATTATTAAAAAAGACCCAGGATGTTACTCTACCATTAGTTAAAACAGTACAGATGGAGAAAATAGTTTGAAGAGACAAATATTTTAATTTTAATGTAAAAACATTTGACCATGGACAATGACCAGGGACCTTTGTAAAGTCTCATTTTCCTTTGGATAGGAAAATGGCCATTGGGCACTTGGTCACCTTCCAGACCAAAGCCCTTTTCACCTAGTTTGGCTGTACTGTCAGCTCCTGAAAGTCTTGGTGGTGGTGGTGGTTCCAAACCTTGCATTGAAAAACAATGGAGGTTCTTCAGGACTTTTAATGCTGAAGTTTTACGACATTTCCTTTGGCTTGGTTTTTGCTCTGACATGCTCTTTTAACTGTGGGACCTTAAACAGACAGGTGTGCACCTTTCCAAATCAGCATCAACTGAATGTACCGCAGGAAAATACATTGTAAAACATCTAAAGGATGATCAATGGAAACAGGATGTACTACTGTATCAAAGGGTCTGACTACTTTTTTCAATTAACTTGTAAATGTCCCAAAAATAGTTTTGGCTTTGTAATTATGGAGTATCATGTGTAGAGGCAAAGATAAGAAAGACTGAAACGTACCAAAATGTGGAAAAAGCAAAGCTGCTTGAATACTTTCCAAAGACACTGTACACAGCATGTGTCATCTTAAGTTTATGTTTACATTTACATTTATGCATTTAGCAGACGCTTTTATCCAAAGCGACTTCCAAGAGAGAGCTTTACAAAAGAGCATAGGTCACTGATCATAACAACGAGATAGCCCCAAACATTGCGAGCAGCCAAAACATGAAGCATACATTGTGGAAAACCAAATAAGTGTCAAAGGGAAGAACCATAAGAGCATGCAGTTAAACAAGTTACAATTGAACAACATGAAACTCCCCCCATGTTATTTAATGTTGGGACAAGAGCAGAGCAGAACCATCCCACTAAGTCAATACATCACATCCGGAGTTACAGAGCAATTACAAAGTTGTCTGGCACATTAAAAGATGCATGTCGAGTACATATTTGAATTGTCACTGTTTGCTAATACACGTAAACTAAACCAAGGATTAGACTTGTATGTCATGTTGTTAGCACACAGCTAGACCTCCTGCCTCCCTTTACTGCGACTACCCTCTGCCTTCCTTTATCGAGGCAAACACTTTGTCACTTGTCTTTCTTCATCTCTCAGAGTTTTGGTGCCAACTGTGTTTCCTTGCTCCCCCTAACCCCAACGCATTAGGAAATGGTGTGGCCTCGGACCAGTCACAGCATGCAGACACGTTTAAAATATTTTCCTCTACTCTTTCTTTCTCATACACATAAAAACCAACTGGTACCACCGTGCTGACAGCCAGCAGTAGTGTGTAGATGACGTAGATCCTACCCCACCGCAAGTCTCCCTGGCCTGTGGAGCTCCCACTCCGTCAACACTGTCTCCTACCCTGCACCCCCCCGCCCCACCCGCCCCTTTACAAACAAATGGAACCCGCTCACACCAGGTAACCATGGCAATAGTTGGGTTGTTATGGAAATGTGTGTGTGTGTGATTCTGGTGACATGCTGAATCGCATACTTTTACTTTGAGTGAGTACTACAGGAACGTTTATGGCGCATGCTATTGCAGGCAGAAAGCAAAAATGCTTTGGACATACTGACTGACCCAGGGAACTGGTCTCTGCCACAGCAAATGAGTGCACTTGCTACAGTCATTCAAGTATACAGTGTAGCTCCTTTGGGGAACTGCGTAAGTTTAAACAGTGACAGTTTAAAACCTTCTACATTAGCTTGCACTTGCAAATGGCGAGGTATTCACAATTATTGTTGTAAATGCTGTCAGTATAGTTATATTCATGTTTATAAAGACATTATTTAGTCTATAATTTGTGGACATAGTAGGATTCTGTCCTCTGCAAGGCAGATTGAAGGAGTACTTACAGTATCGAAACTAAAACTACATGAAAGGATACATTTGGATCTTGTTGGACGTCATCTTCGAAGTGAGGGAATTCCAACCTAATAGTGGATTAGTTATTTTTGTACAAATCTACAAATGAAGTCATACAAATACTATACACACACAGAGACACACGCGCATACATACAGACACACCTGTTGTCCCCAACAGGAACAGGATACATGTTAAAGATGTCATAGAAAAACAACCATGTGACCAAATCCAGATGGATGGATGAAGGGCATTGGACGATGATGTGTGTTTATGGTCATAGGTCGGGAGCCTGGGGTTCTAAGTTTGTTAGTATAAAACTGCCAGGCTAATGTGGTCTCTCCACTGAGCAGGCCACATAGCCAACACACCCTCATCCTATGACACACATTGTTCTCCTTCTTCTGCTGGCTCTGTGACCCGCTCAATAACTGGAGGAAAAGATGACATATTTTGGAACGCCACAGTAGAAAACGATACTCCAGAGAATGTTCTCTCATTACGCACGAGGTCTTGGCCGAACACTTCCGAGAATTGTAGCAGCAGGGGGGTGATGGAGGTTAAACGTTAACGTTTATTAATGAGTTTGAAAATAGCTCAATCAAGGGTGAAATAGAAAACAATGTGTTGATGAAACATTTATTCCACATGGAATAAAGGGAAAACTTGCAAAGGAAAAATCTAATTCTAATTGGTCGAATATAGAAATGACACATTGTCAATTTTGTTAAATTAATGTTGTATTGTACTATTGTACATACAGTCGGTGGAGCAGGTTGTTGTCAGGAGACATGTAGGGAGCAGTGTATATATATATTGAAATGGCCTAAACACATTATAGCTAAGTTTACTTTAATGTTGTTGGTGTATTTTTTTTATAGAACACCTGTCGGTTTTCTTTGAGATTCATTAAATTCCATCCTTTCCAAACATACAGACATTGGGGAGGGTACCATCCAGATATTGGTGCAGAGACATGGCGATTGACTTTCTAATTAGGAAATTATGTTGATTTGCCTAAAGGAACATTAGATTTTTTGTGTTTGGCCAGTGGAAAAACTCACAATCCCCAAATCTTAAGCCCAAATCTAAAGTAGATTTCAAGCAGTTCCCCAATGCATTTGCAGAACTGTGACAGGGCCCATAGAAAGTCAGATTTTACCAGATTGAAGTTCACACAATATGCTATTCACAGCAGTTATATACATTTCATTATAATACCTGTATTATAATGTAAGGCCGTGTTCACACTTGACTTCTTTTTCTCATTTATTCATTTACTGCACCAGACATTTTATGTAAGTATAAAGGTGGATTTGTGTGTTAAAATCCAATGATGCCAGTGAATTCCCTCATAATCGTGTCCTACTGTATTGTTCAGAGCAGGGCAACAGCATCACAATGACTCAAATATCCCCCAAAACGATTTATAACATCTGAGTCAGGGTGTAACTTACTTCCCAACACTAAGTGGATCTAGGCAGTGTAGGAGGCGTCTGAGTGAATAGTGGGAGGTTTCACAGTGGGCACCTACAAGTTCCTGGGAGTCCACATGAACAGCAGGGCTGGAGTCGGCTGGTAACATCACCACCCTCTACAGAAAGTGCAGTCTCTTCTTCCTGAGGTAGCTTCGGTCCTTTGATGTGTGCAGCTCAGCACTGCACACATTCTACCAGCCTGTGGTCTCAAGTGCCATCTTCTACGCCGTGGTGTGTTGGGGGATGCTAGCATCAAGGCAGATGATGCCAACAGAAGGAATAAACGGACCAGGAAAGCAGGCTCTGTTCTGGGGACTAACCTTGGCACCCAGGAGGAAGTGGCAGTGGTAAGGAAGGACACTCTCAAAGCTGTGGGCCACAACACCTTCCACCACCTTCACGACTTGGTACTGGTGAAGCGGAGCATCTCTACAGCACCAGACTGATCATAACTTGGTGTCATAAGGAGCGCTTTTGGAAGTCCTTCTTGCCAGTGGCCATTAGACTGTAGAATACCTCACTGTGAGCCGGAACACGGGCCGTGCTGTTGGAGCACCACTCAATCACTTCAGTCATCTGGACATGCTTGTTTCTTAACTGCAATAATACTGCGTTGATTGCACTGCTCGGTTTGCACTGTTTAGTTGTTAAGTACAAGAGACTTCTCATAGTATTCTCCCTGTGTTAGGTTTTCTGTATTTTTATTTTTTACTTACCGACGCTCATCTTTACAGTGCATGCTGTACACTGCTTCGCGCTATTTACATGCTATTTACATGCTATTTACATGCTATGTACATGCTATTCAAGGTTAGCAGTATGGCCTGCATTAGCTGTGTGTCTCCCTGTGTGTCAGCTACGTTCAGTTGTTTTGTCAGATCAGGATCTGTCTAACAATCTAACAAATGTACTCCCAGGATTAATACAGATCAATGTGTGGCTGCCTGTCCCTGGATGACCTCATCCACAGAACGTTCCCCACTAAGGGAACATCAGACTTCTGGCCTTCATTTGGTGGTTTCCTCTGACGGATAATGTCTCCCCCTTTTCTGCTGCAGAAGAACTGCCTTATAAGAATTGACCCATTACTACTGAAGAAATTCCACATAAAGGCATGTTCTTGACCAGGGTTTAGGCTTAATCAGGCTTTTAATATCTGTCCTAAGCAATTACTAGACAACATACTGTTTTATTACTGATAAATATTCCAGAAATAAGAGTTTTAAGAACTATTGATTCTTACGTAATTTTATTAAATTCCCTTTATTTGATATCTTTGAAATGGAGCAGAGTTTTGTTCATGCATGGGCAGTGCGTGTGAATACGTTTAATAAAACGTTTGGTTCAACTGTATGTTGATACGAAATGATACAAATTATAAATAATTTTACTCTGTGGATACTCTGTTGATTTGAATAAGGACATAAACTTTTAAATGAGTGATTTGGGTGAAATTATTGTTTTTAGGCAGTAGGGTCTATCACATCTGATAGAATTGAACCAAAGACACTCATGCCCCATTTACTGGAAACAGTCATGCGACTTATCTTATCTTTATATCTTGCTTCTCTAAGAGAAGCTGTGCTGTGATGTGATGTCTTAGAGACATCACATCGCACAGGGCCTGTCAGACAATGTAAACGTTCCTTGTGAGATGGACAAACATACCCCACACAGGGGCACTTCTACGGGAATGCAAGGAATGCCCTTGTCAAAGCCAAGAGAAATATTTGAAACAATGGTGTGGAGATAATGCTTTGCATCGGGAGGGAGAAAAGTAAGTGCATATTTTCCAGCTGAGCTCAATGATATTGGTTTCATCTCAAAGCTGTGGCTCAGTAGGGTGTGGCTCAACCACAGACACACAAACACAACACACACACACGTACACACACACACACACAATCCTTTTTACACACAAACACAAACTTCAGTGCACTTCGAAGCACAAACAAAGAATGTCGCATGGCAACCAGAGGAAAAAATCCAAGCAGTAATTAATTGCAAAGCTCCACAGTCTACTACAATGTGAGCGATTACAATTTATTACTCTCAGAGGGGCCATGTGTACACTCCAATGCTACAATTGTGTACAGAGAACAGTACCTCTGCTATTGATGTGTCTCTTTGGAAAAGAAATGGGCAGGGGCTTTAGAGAGACACTACACAAACCCTGCATGCTTCATGGGAAAAAGCCTCCCCCACTGACACTGAAAGTCTGAGTAAAAAAAACAAAAAAACTTTACGGATTGTCTTGTTTAATTCTATTAATTTGATTAATTATATCTATTTGTCTCACATACGTTCTCAAATAGTACTGAGCCTAGGATAGCTGCACCAAAATCTCCCCTTGGCCGGCGAGGCAACGGTTGACATTGTTGCCCTAACCTTGTCTAAATCAGGTCATGAAATGTATCACCTTGACACAGGAAAAGGAAAGGGGGGGGTCGCATTCTTCACTTTCCAATGTAGCTCTCAGTGATCTGCCTTGAGGGAGGCACAGTGTGTGTGTATGTGTGCTGTTTGTGTACGTGTGACTGGCACGTATGTGATTGTGTGTGTGTTTTAAGGAGGGGGGGGGGGACTGGGGGAATACCTTTTCCTAAAAGCCTCACGCATCATACAGAGGAATTTTCCAGCTGTCCAGTTGTGTGTGTGTTTTGGGTGTGTGGCACGATTGTGTCATTTCACAGTGTGTGATTCCACTTCCCTCGGTTGGGCTTTCACGCCCCTTGTGCTCCAGCGCAGCCAGTGGATGGCAGGCCAGAATGTGACAGTGATCAGCTAATTACATTGTGGAAAGTAAGATGGCTGGCTCAACAGGGACTTGTTCACAGGGCCCAGTCACCATCAGAGGGCTGGCTGCACAGGGCCTTAACCCTTGTGTTATCTTCGGGTCATTCTGACCCATCAGTCATTGTGACCCACCGTCGTATTGCGATAGATTTACCGCATACAAAGACAAAGTGAAGCATTTTCTTTTAACAGCTAGGCTGTCTCAGACCCCCCACATTGCAAAGGTTAAAAGAAAATTATTTTAATTTGTTTTTGTATTGGGTAAAATTGGGTAAACACAACGATGGTTCGTTATGAACCTTTGGGTCATGTGACCCGAAGGCAGCACGAGGGTTAAAGCACCATCTGTATAGATGATGTGGATGGCAAACACACCACCCAGTCAGCAGAGATCTCTGAAAGCCTGAAATTTTGTTAGCAAGCCAATCAGTCAGCCAGTCAGTTAACCAGTCAATTATCTGTCTTGTCAGACCGTGAGACGACTATTTTTTTCTATGTACCTTCCAATGAACAGAAAGCTGGACGTTAGCCTTTACTGGAGCACAACTTACATGTTCTAAGGCTAATATATGTTTGCTTGTTGCATTGCAACAGTGTTGTATCTGAATGAAAGGAGCTGGAAGAGTGTTTTAATTCATCGTCCCTGCCATGCCTCGAGAAAGTTATGCAGCAGAGGCAGAGAAGGAGACAAGCTTGACTCTGCCTATCAGGCCTGAATGCCTTCCAACTCTTACCTAACTGTCTCAGAATGGAGAGAACACCGTTACTGACAAAACATGTTTTGATATGTCTTGTCTTGATTGAAAAATCCATCTTTCGCTCTTGTGATTAAGCTTCAAAGACTTATCCGGTCCACCCTGGCGCATGGACCGAACATCCATTGTCTTCCAAAATTGGCCACAGCTTCCATACCCTGTCATCAATGTTTTAATTCCTAATCTTCTGTAAAGCCCCGTGACACATTGGCTGGCTTGTCATTACAGTGAGATCAGTGTTGGAGTATGACAGCTATGTAGTTGCAGAATGCTGAGAAACTGTATGAAGCAGGTTTATCCAGACCAGGACACACACACCTTGCCAGATAGACACCCGAAATCATGTATAATTTAGGGGTGTAAGAGATAGAAGATTGCTTCATGCAACCTACTTAGCGTCTTGGGACATTCCATTTTTATTGTCTCAACTGTTTGTCATGTTAACTAGAATGTCATTACCTACAGTTCAGGAACAAGACGTTATTATCGCTCACGGGATCCATTTGGTTAACGTCTCTTAGCAATTTGAACACAAGGAACAACTTATCACCCCACCTAAAATACATCAAGATGTCACATCAACATTGAGTGTGGTTTCAATAAACATTCAAATGTAGACACATAATGCCTGATACACAATGCTTGAAACTGACACATTTCAAGGAAAAGCAAAATCTCAAGCAAGCATGAATGATATAATAATACAAATGTTACAAAAACAATGTTTTATCCCTGAAGCAACTAAATGGAATCTGGTCCTCAACCAGGGATGGTCAAACTAACAAGCCCTGGTGCATTGTGGGATGTGTGGATCAACATCAGTTTATCATCAGTTTAACACACACACTTTTTCCTGGACATAAATGTTAAACAACAACAAGGTTCTAGAGATACCCGTCATCACCAAATCCTTGTATTGCATTCTTTTCAGCAAGCATGGACAAGCTCACAACAATATAGGATGTCTCTGTTGGAAAAGGCCCAGTTTGAAAACATCCCAAGACTGTGTTTATTAGCAATCTCCTAATTACAAAACAATTACTTACACTTCTGTATGTTGATTGTTAAATGTACACATTAATGGGACAGGAAGCATTTCTATAGTACCTCCAGCAGATGATGTATTTTACAAGATTTACTGTAACTGTCTATTATATAATTTTACGTCAACTAGCAAAGCTTTATGGATGAAGAACTCATTATTTGGTCATCTAAGTGTCAAGGCAATTTTCTTACTGAGTAATGAATACAGCTCATCTCATCGATATCAATGAAAATCTTCTATTAATCAGACGAGTGTTGCTTTTGGAGGCCAGACAGTAAAATGAAAAAGCGTTCCAGAAGGAAGGTGCAGCCAAAGGTGGCAGGGTGGGGGGGGGGGGGTGGGGGGGGGGGGTGGGCAGGTCGTGAGCCCGGCCAGAGCTGACACCTACTTCATCATTCATAGGGAGTCAGGTGGCTGAGTGGTTAGGGTGTCGGGCTAGTAATCTGAAGGTTACCGGTTCGATTCCCGGCTGTGCAAAATGACGTTGTGTCCTTGGGCAAGGCACTTCACCCTACTTGCCTCGGGGGAATGTCCCTGTACTTACTGTAAGTCGCTCTGGATAAGAGCGTCTGCTAAATGACTAAATGTAAATGTAATCATTCTCTACTGAAATGTGTCTAAAGGTCTGACACTGAAACTCTCTCTAAAACACTATTTTTCTATTTCCAGAAGATGTCCCACTTGAGACTTAAAGAAAGCGTGCGCTGCCCCCTTCTCCCCCAAGAGAGAGAGAGCAAGGGAGTGCTAGTCGGAGAGGGGCTGGGAGGAGGGGGAGGGGGTCGGAGGAATCCCCCTGAACCGGCATTTCATAGTACACAATGCACCTACGTGTCAAAAGCACCTTCGGCCTCTCTGCCCAGGAGGTTCACACCACTGTGGTTCTGATGGATCCACAAACACCGCACTCTCCACTCCCTGTTCATTGTAAATACACTAAACATGCCATGCTTAATAGGTTTTGGCCCCTGACCAGTTACAACCCCTTATGGATGTGTGCGTGCGTGTGAGACAGAGAGAGCGAGAGCGAGAGCGAGAGCGAGAGCGAGAGCGAGAGCGAGAGCGAGAGCGAGAGCGAGAGCGAGAGCGAGAGCGAGAGAGAGAGAGAGAGAGAGAGAGAGAGAGAGAGAGAGAGAGAGAGAGAGAGAGAGAGAGAGAGAGAGAGAGAGAGAGAGAGAGAGAGAGAGAGAGAGAGAGAGAGAGCGAGAGAGAGAGAGAGAGAGAGAGAGAGAGAGAGAGAAAGAGAGGGACTGATTGAAAGAGAGAGAAAGAGAGAGTGTGTGAGGAATGTTCCATAACCATATATTCCTCGCACTGCAGTGCTTGGTGGTGGGAAGGTGGAAAGGTCTGGGATATTCCTCTTCTTCACTTGTTCCTTAATCTTTCATCCGTGGGCGTGGAACAAGCCTTGCTAGACTCACTGCCAGAGACATTTTTTTTGAAAGAATAAAATGAAACTCATTGCTCAATTTGTATTACCATACAAGGCATCCCTGCATTCCTGCAGTGGACATTTATTGGCTCTCAAATAGTGTGTTCCAGGGATTTGCCAAACTTGGGGGAGGAATTCTTATCTAGCAAGTAGGAAGCTTGGAAAAAAACAGGGTATGGGTGGTGGAGGCTGGTAATTAAGCAAAATCGAGACTGCAAAAAGTGCACTAATTTCCCCTTACACTTTCTGTATGTGTTTATGTGTCAAGTACATGCATCAACTTTATATGTTCTTGTGTCATGTATGTACAGGATATATAAAGTATATGTACGTCTATTTACAGTATAAATATATATGCATACACTTTAAAAGTACTGTAAGTGGTGTGTGTGTGTGTGCGAGCATTGGTGAGTTTGGGTGTGTGTGTCACATTTCAGGTGCAGTTCATGGTTTCTGTTTTAAATAAGAGGATTACACTTGTCTACCAGGCAGAACGGAGCATCGAAAAAAGTCCTCCACAGTTGACTAAGGAGCTGGTGGGGATACTGACTGGGAGAGCAACTCTGTATTCATGACATGGAACAGTGCTTCGGTAATGAGGCACGGTTTCACTAAGCCCACTCTGCGTAGCGTTTAGGGGGAAGACACCGTACGTCTTTGCTGGTACTTATGCCTTTGAGAGTGTGTGCGTTGAAAGAGAGAGGGGGCTGTCGCAGAATAAGGGGAGTGAGGAGAGAGTTCGCTTAAGCTCACTACCAGTGTCTGTGGTACACAGGTCCATTAACACATGTACACCTGTGTGGGTAATACAAACCATGATAGCATACTCTTGCCAGGAACGATGTCAGGCCCTCCTTGAAACATACATTTCAAACACACTGGCTTATGTCTTCACTTCGCACTGTACCAGTTTATTTTCAAGTCGAGTGTCGCTCCATTGGTAAGTCATGGCATATACACAACCAAAATTCGTTTTAAACGTGTCTCCGAAGTGTGTGGCCTGTGTGGTGCGGAGTCTTTGCGTTAATATTACATAAGCTCCATAGTTACTCAGATGACAGGTGTACAGTGGATGGAGGTGGTGGTGGAGGGAAACTATCTACGAGGCATGGCTGAGGGCTTAACACCTGGCTTTACTGCCTCCCACACTCTCCTCCCCACTCTGGTCTACCCAGCATGTGTGCCTCAGAGCAGCAGCATCAGCCCACTCGTATCACAACACGTGCTTCTCCTCAAAACCTTTTCTCCGAAGGGTGGATTGCATCTTTGAGGTGCGGTTTGCATAATTCAAAATGGCCACATCTGGTGAAACATTCCTGATAAGAATTTCGCAAGGGTGCATCTAAAAGTGGACAAGGATTCTCACTTGTTTTGCTTTACGCTACTGCTGTAACCTTGAGAGGATGGTTGACCACGCAGTTTACAGTGTATGAATACTAGCAGACTTTTTCCAGCATTGGAAAGAGGAAGTGCTGTGGTTAACAATGAGAGGAAAAGGAAACTTGTAATAAGAATCAGAGTCCTGGCTGCTCATGTTAGCAGACAGAGTGCCATGCTGCTTGCAGGATATGATAGTAATCTGTACTTCTAAACAACTTTTTCCCTTATTGAACCTGCAGTACAGTATGTGTGCCAGTGACCTGTATTACCAAGTTCCATAAGCTGTGATATGGTTAAGGAAAAAAGGAAATTGATTGAGTCATTCATTTCCAGGTGAGAACAATCGGTCATCTAGAGTAGAGCTGTGGTAATAAAGCATATGGCAAACGGGCAGGCAGTGAGTGGATCATTACCTCCTAAACAATCATGGTGCAGCTTTTTAGCAATAAATGCTCATAAACTCGAAAGCTTTATTGTAACTGTGAAGGAATTCTGTGTATTGACATTTAGTCACATGGAGATTGATCTGTGACTGTAAACTTGGATTGCCAGGGCCACAGCTGTCTAAAAGCTCACACAGTATAGACCAAGCTCTAGCTTTGTGTGCTTAAGTCCGCATTAACATTCGTTTGACCTCACAACCAACCAGTTTGTCAGGCAACCGATGTCATGACACAGTGTAGACAGTTTTTCTTTTGCTGCACCTCATCAAAGTATCTGTCTACAATGTGGCAAAGCAAGATTCAGTATCACCTGGACAACTGAAAGAATGTCTTTGTTCCTCTCTCGGAGGTCAGTGAGTTTTCAAGGTAGGGTTGTCAAGACAAGGGATGAGCTTGAACTCAACTGCTCCGTTTGATATATCCACAATGTGAAAAAAGTGAAGGGACATTTCTGGTTTTTATCTTGCTAGCTCTGTATATAATTGGCTCTGTCTCCATGGAATGACAGTGATGTCACTTGTGCAGCTGAAGTTTTAACCCTTGTGCTGCCTTCGGGTCACATGACCCAAAGGTTCATAACGAACCATCGTTGTGTTTACCCAATACAAAAACAAATACAAAAATGTTCTTTTAACCTTCGCAATGTGGGGGGTCTGAGACAGCCCAACGGTTAAAAGAAAATGCTTCACTGTGTTTTGGTATGCAGTAAAGTTGTCGCAATACGACGGTGGGTCACAATGACTGATGGGTCAGAATGACCCGAAGATAACAAGGGTTAAGCTGTAAATGATATTGGTACTCCAACCATTTGCAGGTGTTGCTTCCATGTTGGAGTGGAGGAAGATGTTTATGAAAAGGGCTTCTCACACCAGGGTACCATAATATCGTGACAGTAGCTGGGCAGTCAACACAAGGTTGTACAGAGGCCCCCTATTGGCCAGTGTTCTCCCTGCTCTAAAGTGTAGAGAGAGTGTATGTGAGGTATGTGGGGGTGGGAGGTTTCCTCCTGTTGGAAAGGGAGTGAAAGAGTGGAAGAGAGTGAGGGGGGAGGGGAGGGGAGAGAGGGAGAGATGCTTAGGTGGGATCAGCATGTCCCGGGTCATCAGTCTTGTCTGTCTTCACATTGAAATCAAGTGAAGAATCTGGATGCCATATGGTGTGAGATACAGAAAGCACCAAACTCTTAAACCAACAGGCATCCCTGCTTCTGTTTCTGGTAATGCTGTGAGAAGTGGAGTTTGCGTGAGAGCGAAGCCAAATTTTAGAGGTCAAAAAAGCAAGGGGAAAGATAAAGAAAAGGAGAAAGAGAGATAGAGAAAGAGTAAAGAGAAAAGAAAAGAAGTGAAACAAAGTATAACAGAAGATTAGGTGAATAGAATATTAGGTTAATAATTGATGATCATGAATGACAAGAATAACAGCAAGGGGCAACATCTTGGGACTGGTATGAATAAAGTGAAGAAATAAAGATAAAGTTGGTCTTTATACCATCTCTTCGCTCCAGACAGACCTAGGTGGAGAGGTAAGAGAAGGACAAGAGGAAGAAGGGAACACTGTGCTCCTGGAGCCTGGGGCTATGGTTATTCATAAACAAAACACTGGGGAAAGCGCTCACTCGACAAACTGACACCTATTCACATGGGTTGATCCCTTGTGAAATGCTTTTGGGTGTAGGCAAAGACATTTCATGATCAAATGTATAATTAGCAGGTAGCAACTTTTGAAACCAGTTCTGGGAAGTTTTTTCCCTTTCAACATTTTATTTCATGATTGTCTGTGAAATGAATATATTTTAATTACACAAAAAGTGGAGCTACTTAGTATTATAGTTATCCTGGTGTATTTGTGTACACGGGGTAGGAAGTGAACTTACAACATCTCACTGTGACTGGTAAGTGGTGTTAAAGGAAACCCCAATCCAGTTTATCGGAAAACTTTAAAATACAAAAAACCTTCCTTCCCAGGTCCTGATTGACAAGTCCAGAGACATTCAATGACGATGTTGCTAAAAAATGAGGCGTTCCCCTCTCTCCCTCTCTCACACTTACGCTTGTTCCAGGGAGATAAGGAATGCAGGCTATGAGGAGTTTTTACACTGCTGACATTTGCCCTGATGGCTGACGCTACTGCCGCTTCTGAAACCTGTGGTGACTACGATGTTATAAACATCTTTACATATTCTTTCAGTCAGGAAGTGCTGCTCCTTAAACTACCCATCACACCCTATGCAGTGTTAAATAAGACACTGATGCCCAAAGATGAGCAAGATCCTGTAATGTTTCATGAGGTTCGAGTTAATGTTGGCGAGAACTTATAGAAAGGGATTTGAGACTATTAATCTACACAGAAATCTTCCAGATCTTCAGTCCTACGTCGTTGCTTGTGGTCTCTCTGGTCTTCAGAACTCCCCGATCAAATCTATGGTCAGTGAACAATTTGTGTGTGGAATTGGAGCTATGCTTTACACAGTGTTTCTGCTAGAAAATCAAATACCAAACCTGCTAGTACTTGAATGGGGTGGACTGCATGTAGCCATGTGTCTCCAGTGCCTTTGGAAGTAAAACACATACATCCTCCACCATACTTCATGCTGGGGATTAGGTTGGTTACTGTATGACCATGGCTATTTTACACAAAATCCACCTCTGGTGGTCTTGTTAGTTCAGTCTCATCAGACAAGTCCAACGGTATTTAACCCCACATGCTTACATTTGTGGCTTGGTGACAAAAAAGGCTTTCTTCTATTATAAAACGTATTGGCAAAACGTGTTTTGATGTGTAAGGGAAGGGCAGTACAGAGGCCTGGTTACCGTGGTGCGCGCATGGTGGTTGACTTGAGGAGGAAGAAGGCACTACTGACTCCAATGTCGATCCAGGGAGTGCATCCCGAGGAGGTCCAGACGGGACCACAGACTGGAATGGACCGGTAACACCGAATGTCCTGGCTCAGCACCTGTTTACAATCTGGGGCAGTCGGCATGTCTCCTTCCCATGCATCTCTCTCTACAGCACACAACACACTGCTGGACCTTCTGTAGGCGTTGAGAACCATGAAAATGAATCAGCACATTAAGTAACGATTAGCATAGAGGGAAAAAAACAAGTTATAGTGTAATATTATAGAGTTTTTGTGTGTATGTGTATGGGTGGGGGCGGGGAACTAACCACAATGCACAATTTCAAATCATCAAAGGAAAGAATACCATGAGAACCTCTCCCAAATGTCCCTTCCCTAACCCTGAAGTAGGCAGATATACTTGCGTTTTAACAAGAGGCTGGTAGGCTGGACACATGCATTATGGAAGAGAAGGGAAATTACATTGAGCTGCCGTTCAGGTTCCTCCAAGTGTTTGGGCTTCCTTGAATTGTCCCACTGCTTCCAGAGTGGGTGAAAAGACAATCCAGTCTGAGGTGGATTTTCCATGAGCCGTCCCTACTACATACAGAAGTCCCATTGATGCAATAGGGCTGCTATGCTAGCCGAGCCCCTTAGTAAGGTTTGGTTGAGTGTGTTAACACATTAGGAGCCATTCGCACAAGTGGAGTTGTAGTAAGTGATCTGTTGTTAACGCCTCCGGTTACAAGACCTGTGAATATGAACTAGGCATGAGGTAATTATTGCAACAAAAAAAACATTTATTAGGGTTGTTAAGAGTGCAGAAAAAAATATGAAAGTGCAAAGAGGGGGTAGGTAAGGTAGACACAGTACATAAGAACTGATAAAAGAAAAAAATTAAAAAGTGGTTATCTTTGCTTATTTGCATTGCACTGTACATAGTTGGTCCTCATATCAATTAGTACATTGTTTCATTGTAGTCTGGAAATGTTGTAGTCTACATAACATGCATTAAGCGTTTTCATTGTACCGGACCCGTTGCATCAGATAATGCCATATTGCAGTGAAATTAAAAGAACAACAATAAAGCACTTGTTTTCTCTTGAGCAAATATTGCTATCAAAGTGTACTGCTATCGCTAAAGATTCAACTGCATAGATGTGGACATCAGTAGTACATTCTTTGTGCCTTCTAGAAAAAGCATTGCAGATCAGTGGCATAGTACCATAGCACTTTATAGAATACTAACAGCTGCTTCCATCGAAGGACAGTCCTGAAAATAGACTGAAATGTCTAAGGTTGACAAACGTAATCTCATTAAAGAATAGAAGAAAAAGTCCCATGTAAAGTGAGACGGAATGGAACCTTCCATGGGCAACAGAAGGCATGGATAGATCTATATTAAGGCAGTATTTGTTTCACCACTGAGTGTGCTGGTTTTGTTTTGATGTAATATGCATCCTCAAGATTCAATATAAAGATTCAAATAGTCTAAAGGAGAAGTATGAAAAAAAATAAAAGAAAGTCCATCAGAGGAATTCTACACAGGTTTAGTTCAATTTCACTTGATAAGAAAACTCTACAGTTAGCTAGCAAGCTAGCTGGCACAAGCCAGCAGGCCTTGGCTAGTAACTGATGGAAGACTTGACAACCTAGAGCAACACCGGTTGGCTTGAATCAACCCTTTTGATCAGTCCAGACTTGACCCATCTAATGTTGTCTGGACAGGGTTTGGAACTTCCAACCAGGCCCGTCCCTAGGCCAGGGTCTTCTTCTTGCACTCCACCGAGCAGAAGAGCATGCCCTGCATGGCCATGAAACGCTGGCCGACGAGGCACTTGGAGCAGCAGGAGCACTGGAAGCAGTCGGGCTCGGCGTGCCAGTGGTGCTCCCCGTAGGAGACGCGCTGGGCCTCCGGCTCCACCGGGTTCTGGCAAGCCACACACTTCTGGAGAGAGGGGCGGTTAAAGTGCAGGCTTAGTGTTTTAACCCTTATGGCCCATGTGTATATGCATACTCAAGCTGCCCAACCCGGACTAACCACAGCGTGGCTCTTCATGTAGCAGGGCTTGCAGACAGGCTTGTCGTTCTCCATAACGTAGGTCTCCCCGGCCAGCACGCAGTCACAGTCAAAGCAGCAGAAGTGCTTCAGGTGCCAGTTCTGTCCCTCCGCCTGTGTGTACTCATTACTGAAGATGAGCTACGTAACACACACACACACACACAAACAGTTAAAACAGAATACCATGTATTTAGTACAGAATCAAAGGGTCGATGTGATATCTAGGAATATAACTGACAGCTGGAAAAAAATTGCCGCCCAAGGACTAGCTAGGACTGCAAGTCTAACCCCCAAGTCACCTCATCACAGCCACCACAGCGGGGCTTCTCACTGTCTCCATAGTGACGGCCGCAGTAAAGCTTGCCCTTCTTCCAGAAGTAGATCATGTCCACCAGCAGCTCGCTGCAGGTGCAGCATACGAAGCAGCCGGGGTGCCACAGCTTGTCATATCCAGCCCGCTCCGCATACACCGCTGGTTCACCCTGTCGCATGGGCAGCTGGCACTGGTGGCAGGACTGGAGGGAGGAACGGGTAGGAGGCAAAGATGGAAGGAGGAAGAGGAGTAAGGGGACAGAGCGATAGAGAGGGGGGAAAGATGGCGGGGTGGGGAGATGGATGGTTGATGGGAAAAGGGGCGGTAAGGATGGAGGCAGAAGAGATGAAAAGGGACAGGTGGTAGAAAAGGTGAATAAGAGGATGTGGAACAGTCAATATCAGGGTATATCAATATGATCAGGGTTGAGTTACGTTTAAATGTGTTCATTTACATTTGTGTCTCACTAAACCAATGCCACTTCTGTTCCCCAATATCACCGTGACTACGTTCATTTTTTCCAATGCACATTTTGACACTGCCTGACAGCTGTTGTGATCAAAATCCATTCATTCAATGGGAGTAAGTAACTTCATATGGGGGCTTGAAATAAGTGATAATTGGGTAAGTTAAACCAGAGCTCAATTACACTGTTTTTCCCCCAGACATGACTAATCGCAAATTCCAACCAAACAAATTGATTTGATGCTAAGCATAACAAAAAAACATCACGGGTGAGTGTCATTACCCATAATTTCCCTTCTAGCTCCACCTTGTGGCCAGTTTATGAATAAAGTCCCATTGAAGCACATCCAAAAGGTACCTTCAACCCATTTGGTGTTACTGAGACCAGGTTAAATGGGATCAGTTTATTTAGTGAGACACACATACAGATGACACTCCTACAGATCCATCAACCAACTACTGAAACATGACACTGCCACATTGAACAGAGTTTCAAGATATTCTCTTTTCATGAAAGTTTGAGTGCCAGTTTTCGATGGAGGCTGAAGATACTGTTTGAAAATTGCAACCTAGTTCATTCATTAGTCTTTAGAGGCTGAACATATTGGTAACACATTGTGAAGCATTAGTATACATTGTCTCAAAACCTAAGTCTCAAAGCCTGTCTTCAGTTCTTCATCTCAGATAGTCAGTGCATTGTTAGCGATACTCTGGGGTCTTTAACCATCAGTTGAACAAAGCTCTCTGTGTCTGCAGTAACCCACCTCCCTGGTCAGCCCATCTCACGCACACACATCACAGCCACGCACAAGCTTACATGAACACAACGATGTCACACGTGCGTTCTGAGTCATACTTACAAAGGTCTGTCCAGGCAACTCTGTTGTGTGGCCACTGAGGGCTCCTGGTGTTCCAATGGCTCCAGCTCCAGTGGCAGTGCCCATGTCCCCTGTCTCTCCATATCCCCCAGGACCCCCAACCCCCCCAATCCCAGGAGCCCCAGGACCCCCTACCCCAGGACCCCCTACCCCAGGACCCCCAACCCCAGGAGCCCCAGGACCCCCTACCCCAGGACCCCCTACGCCAGGACCCCCAACCCCAGGAGCCCCAGGACCCCCAACCCCAAGACCCCCAACCCCAGGACTCACAGTCTGTGCTGCCCGAAGACTACCAGGCCCTCCAGACCCTACGCTCTCTGGAAATCTGGTCACAGGCCCACCGACAGGCCTCACCCCCTGGCAAGGGTGTCCGGTGAGTATAGCACCAGAGCCCACAGTTCCATCCCTGTTCTCAACCCCAGCCCCACCAGCTCCAGGACCATAGCCAGCTCCAGCATTGACCCCCCCCGCTCCAGCTCCCGGCCCAACCGCAACTCCACCTTCGCCAAGACCTCCAGGTCTGTTCTCTGGCCCTGGTCCTCCGGCAGCCCCGGGGCCTCCTGGAACCATCGTCTCAGGCAGACAGAGGTCTCCCACCCCCAGGGCCTCGTCTTTGTACTTGCGAACAAACTGCTGCATCTGCTTGACCTCGCCAGGGCTCAGTTCGTGGCACATGGACGGGTCCTGGTCGTGCTCAGGCAGCTGGTGGGCCATCTGCTGCCGACGGTAGGCCGCTCCCACTGTACCGGCCACTGGGCGCCTCTCTGGCGGCAGTAACTCAATGTAGCGCACCGCCTGTGGGCCCAAGCGGAGAGGAACTACTGATTAGGTAAGAACCTGGGAAGGGAGGGATATTTGGACGTGGAAAGGGAGATTCTATGAAACAGACAGAGACAGATGGTGAGAAAGATCGGGCAAAAAGGAGTTAAAGTTCACCTCCCCTAGGCTCGTGACTAAAATGAAGGCCTACTGATGTGAGAGAGCTGCTGAGATATTACACAAAATATCTAGCTATTTAATTTTTCAGGGTGAAAACTTTCCATGATAATTGTCTGGATTTAACAGGAACTCTTGCATTCCATATGCAGACATAATTGTCAGTAGTTTAATTAAACATTCATTCTATAGCATGCTAAATCAAGCTAAAACATAGATATTACGGTATGAAAGCAAAACATAAGCTAGGAAAACAGAACTACATAGTATGTAGGCACTAATATAATCCAAATTTAACAGAATACGTGCTTCTTCGCCTAAATCCAGTACAGAATGTCTTCAGTTGGGTATGCTAAGAACTTTCTGTACGTGTGGTGTAGGAAATAACACACTGTGCTGGAAGCCTCTTTTCATTGTGCTGCAAGCACTCAACTTATCGAATATACTTTTTACTAAACCTTTATTTATTACCTTGCTTATTTAATTCATGTTTAATTAATGTTTTTTTATTCCATTCTGGGGATTTACCACACATATGCAACCCTACATACACGTATGAATTAATGATAAAACAAATGGGCAATGCAAATATTCAGGGCACCGTATCCTTACCAGGTACTGGTTAGCTCCCGGCGGCACCCACTCGTAAGTGACCGATTGGGCGGCATCCTTCTTGACTGGCACCACGTTGGCTGATACAGCATTGGGCTTCACTGGCACGGAATTTGCCTTCACTGGTGTGATATTGGCTGGAATTGTGTGTGCGGGTACCGTACTGGCACCTGCGCCGGGACCAGCTGAGGCAGTGGCCTGAGGTGGCACGACAGCAGCAGTGGAAGGTCTTGCCAGGGTGATGGTGACCATGTTGCCCTTGTATGTGGGGACGCCGTCCGTCTTCAGCTTGGCGATGAGGCCCGTGTACTTGGTGTCCTCAAACAGCTTGCCCACTTTCTTGTTTTCTTCAGAGTTCATCTGGACGTCGTGTTCAGTCAGGCCACACTTGCAGTTCCGGCAGATCTTTCTGATAGGGGAAAACAAGGGAAGAGATCGTCTTGATACCTGATTTGATGCTAGAATGTCTGCCACGTTTTATGCATAGGATCTGTGGAAGTGAGGACATTAATTTGGTTTCAATATTTTCAATGGTTTAGCAGTTTCAATGTCTGAACTATTTTCATTGTCGGGGGAATAAAGGATTGCATTTGCATCACAATCAACAGATCCTATTTTGCCTTATTAATTAATTCCTTGACATAGTATGTGTTCCTGTTTGAACCTATCTTGTGAACTGATGATAGTCATGTGTCAGCCTGAGTGTGTAACGAGATGGATCATTGGCATTTGGTGGAGCTCTAAGGGGAAAACAAGCATAATCCTGGTGTCCACTATCTTTTGCCTTGTTTTCACATGCGTATTGCAACCTAAAATTCAATGAAGGATGCTTCACTCATAATTTCAGCGACACTGGCTTGTCTCTGTATAACATACCTCAGATAGGAAAAGAAGGACTAGGTCATTAGCTAGGACTGCAAGACATGCTACGGCAAGAGCTGGCCTGTAAATACAGAATAAAACTGGAAAGGCAGCTCTTACATCAGTATATGAAAATGACTATCACTACACTATCACTTAAGCCAAAAGACAAAGAGTTGCTGGACTACTACAGCTTAACGGGTATGTAGGTCAGGGGTCGATAGGGAGATCTGTGAGGTGGAAGGAAAGCATTGATGATTAAAATGTTTTTGGTGTAAAATACCATAATACCGTAACATGTCACACCGTAATTATGATTTCAACATTTTCCATTAGCTATTTTTCCATGACACATTGGTTTAGAAAATGGATGCATGGTGAAACAGGTGTCTGCCAGGTACACCTGCTGGTCAAACTCTGTTTATGGGGACTAGCCTACATGTCCCAATTCAAAAGGAAGACATGTTGACAGGACAGAGAAATACAGACCTCCAAAAGTGCAGCTCGAAACCCTCGCATTTGTCCTTGCATTTCAGACACGCAGCCCCAGCACCAAAGTCGTGCCCCAGGGTCATCTGCAAAACAAAACCAATGTTTGTATTATTAAAACAGCCGTATTTACTTATCAATAGACTGTCAGTCTAGTCAGCCAATCTACATCTCTCTGAATCTTGAAAAAGACAAAAGTCGCAGGTCCCTCCAAGAGTACTTGAGTAAATTTTTCTGCAGTTGGCTGAATCTAAATATTTAGGTTAGTCACTTGGAATCCCAATGGTGAACTGGAAATGATTTAGGAAGTTCCTTTTATGGTAAATTAGAGTGGAACATTGATCAAGGACTGGGTCCTGAGCAGCTTAAGTGGTAGTTAGTCACGAATGTTGTCACCTTTCTATATTTACTTTCAGCTACCATGTGAGTGACTCATTCTGCAATGAGGCCTGGTCAGAAGACTGTGCCACACATTTCCGAGGTGGGCCGACGAAATTGATAGTGACTATTTGTTTTAATACATTACACTGGGTATGGTACACGATTCTTCCGTTTTACGATGAGGCTAGTGAATACAGAAGTTTAGGGATTATAACATCAAATACAGTTGAACTCTATGCACTTTTGACCCTTGATCTATTACTGTACTTTTTATGTGCACTATTTGTACGTCGCTTTGGATGAAGCGTCTGCTAAATGATGTCCTGCAATTAAATAATGTTTTGATACGTCGTCATAGTGGCCCTTCAGCACATGATGGGCAAAATACAAAAGATTTCGTGTAAATTCATTACATTAACCACATTTAGCTAGAGCTACTTGTGTCAGAACGTGGTGCTGTTGCTCATAATGTAGAACGAAAAAACAAACCAACTAGCATTATTGACAATACGAGACCCCAAATGCAAACGTTACGCCTCAAAAGGGGATTAGGGGGTGCTAGCTATCTGTGCTTCAAGACATGCACTTTCTCTCAGTGGTAGCTTTCTCTCGGCGTAGCTTTAGCTGCAAAGTTCTCCTGTAATATTTTATGGTTGACTCGAAGTATCCGCTTGCATTTTGCAATAATAGATATGAGCATACGTGTAGTCCTGCTAGCTCAATAAATGCGCTTTGAGTGGACAGGACGGGACACCCAAAACAAACACAGCACAGCTACAACGACAAAGGATGGATGAGACATGAATCAGCACCTCGTTTGAACAGGACTTTAAGTGGACCGTTATTTTAAAATAAGACATGTACAAAAAAGGAGAAGAAGAAGAGAATAAATGTAGTGTATGTAGTTGTCAGCCACCTGTCCTGTACTGCTAAAGGTTGGTTCATTCTGTTGGCTACAGTACTCAGGCAGCTAGACTACACCTTTTAAGGGCGTTACCCATTCCATTCTCTTAAAAAGTTTCAAACGATGCCAAATCTTACCTTCTTTACTTCTTTCTCCACCTCCATTTTATGTCCTTTTTAGTATACCAAACCGTAAAGACAGAATCTTATTTATAATGTCTAAGACAAATCAGTGGGCTTTTGGTGAGTTTACTTCGCTTCCCCGCCGGGCAGTTTTCATCAATCTTCGAATACACTGCCCTGGTGACGAAACAGTCTGACTTCCGCTATCTTATACTCTTGACCAATGGGAGTCAGCGAAAGGAGTTTCTTTTATTCCTCGTGTTTAGGATGCCTGTTCGTTTATGCCATTCGTTTATACATTATGCCATGTCACACTTACAAGTTTGGCGCTGAGTTGATTAATTTTGGGATAGTATTTTTTCTAACATTTAGAACACACATCATTCAATGTGCAGTATGCCATTATTGGAAAAGTAGGCCTACATATGCTCCACATTTGTTATGAAGATCAGCAGCATAAACTTCTCACACTGTCTTGAGAGCTGGAGCTTTGACTCTTATGACTGCAGCACAAGTTTTTTTGTGTTATACTACACCCCATTGCAAGTTATACATGTAATCATCAATTTACACTATGGCTTACTCACAGTAAAGCAAATATATAAATGTAACTTGCGCACAGCAGTGTCAGCAGTTGTAGGAAGTGTGTAATGATGTGGTTCAGAACTTCCGGTGCATCAGCTTGCCTTTTCAAAAGAAACATACTGCCTCACCCAAGGAGAAGAGATGTGTGGAAATGGTGTTGTATGTGAAAAAGACTAGTATATTGGTATGTAGGTTATAATGTAGTTCAATTAACATGATTTTAGTTGTATGCTGATGAGTACCTGTAACTGTCAACATACAGTGTGACACAAATTGGATCAACAAAGCCAGTGTCAATGATAGATTTTTCAGGATCAAACTAAAAGTATCTGATGCTATATTTTTATGATTATACATCAATCCTTATTTTAGATTAATATAATTCATTGAGAAAGTCAGTTTTAAATTTCCATTTTAAATCAATTTTCAAAACAAAGTATAGCTTTGATAGCTCATTGACAGATGAAGCAGATTTAAGTAATTTAGAGTAGTATTCTGTGTGTTTTTAGGTGTGTCTTTCAGACTTCTCTGTTAATGAATAATACACTTCCTGAGTTGGAAAAAACTGCCTATTCTGGTACTGGTGTTATCAGCTGTATTGCGTAAGGCTATAAAACTGTTGAGTCAGAGAGATCTAGAAAAGTGTACAACTCTCCTTGCTAATAAACATATTTTCCAAATCCAATTTCATTTTAGCATTGACTCAAATAATAACAGATACCAAATGTTGGGTGTTTGGAACTGAAAGTGAATTATGTAAATTGGAACTAGGATATTGTACAAAGTGTCACTTTGTGAAAGTAAGAATCTTTTGTAGTTCCATGTTTCGCTGTTTAAGAAGACTTTTGATATTTGGTTTGAATTACATTACTATTACATTCATTATGTGACACAAATTTGATCAAAAAAGTCTTCCTCATAATGTGGTGTGCGCCACTAACACCTCATCAGCACAGCAGTTGACTTACAAAAATGTTAAAAATATTAATTTAACCCCTCATATGTTTTCACACATTTTTAAATGAAGGAAAGGATCATTAATATGTGGAATATAGTAGCTCTAAAAATGTTTGCAGAACATATTCTCTGGCCCCAAATTTTAAAAGAAATGGAAAATTATCAAAAAACAACCCAACATTTCACAGTATGTCCTGGCTGGTGTGGGAAACTGAGCAGCAGGTGTAACACGTCGAAAACCTTAGGAAAGGTTGTGGGCAGTGTCATCACACTGCAAGCATAAAAGCTGGTGGATATACAGTTTAGATCCACTTTTGTTGGGCATGATGAAGACACTGCTCATTCTGATCGCTCTGTTTGTGGCCGTTTTCGGCAAGGACACTTTTGAGGGGTAAGTGGCATTCGTAGAGAGTTGAAAGGCTTCAGGAATCCATAACACCTCATTGCAATGATATAATATTGGACTGTGTAGTGAGTGGTATAATAACACTAATAACATTTAGGATTAAAAACAAATGGTTCTGATACATTATATATTTATTGTAATGTGTAGGGAAGGTGTTAGCTTCAAAATCTTTCATGGAGACTTATTCTGAATAACAAGAAATAGATGATCTTCAGAAGGATGTTTACATTTCTTTAGCAGAGTTTACTCAACGTACATGAATGCAACACATTTTAAGCAATCACAGTCTCTTTCAACTTCCCTCTTGCAATATGATCTCTAGCATTGGCCAAGGTCTTGACATTGTGGTGTCTCCACAGGGATCAAGTCCTTCGTATCACTGCGAAGGATGAGTCCCAGCTCGCTCTGCTCCATGACCTGTCTGAGATGGAGATGCTGCATGTGCGTTGTGATTGCAGAGCCAATGGGCCACACATCTTATATAATCACTCAAATAAATGTATTTTAAAAATTACATGTACTCAATATGTCATTCACATATTGTCAAGCCATAAATGATGACGAGTCAATATGTTTGTTCCTTCTCATTCCCAGCTGGATGTCTGGAGGGGGCCTACTGATGTTGCTACCCCTGTGGACATCAGAGTTCCCTTCCACAGCCTGAAGTCCGTCAAAGCCTACCTGGAGGCCAGGGATGTGCAGTACACCATCATGATCGAGGACCTGCAGGTTGGTAGGGGGTCTCCAAACACTTAGAAGGAGAAGAGCGAAAGACTACAGACTTGCAAACTCCACCCCCACATTGTCAAGTCCTGAAATGTGCCTCTTCAAATGTGAGACTTGGAATTTTGCAGCTTGCCGACTTTTCTTCTGTCACAAGAGTTACAATAATTGGTCTGAATGCCAAGTGATAACGTCATCATTTTTCATCGCAGTCTTCGTAGCAACCCACCATAACAACATTGATGTCATTGTTTTCGGAAGGCTGTTCTGGATGAGGAGCAAACACAAATGCGGATGGCCTCTCGCGCTGCCGAGCCCAGAAACACTGATGCATTTGACTACTCTAACTACCACACCATCAATGAGGTCAGTAAGAAGCAGAACATGGTAACAAGTGGCAATTTACTTTGTATGACATATTTATGACATGCACTGCTGACACATGCCATGAAATGCCTGTAGTTGAAATCCACATGTTGAACAGAGAGTTATGTCCTTTGTCTTTGTAGATTTACAGTTTCCAGGACATGCTAGTGGCTGAGAATCCCCAACTGGTCAGCAAGGTTGTCATTGGCCAGAGTTACCAGGGACGTCCCCTGAATGTACTCAAGGTAAAAATGTGTTAATATTTGTTTGCTCTAACACAGCCTTTTCACATGACTTAGCATTATTTACATAGTTAATGGAAACTGTTATTACATGGACGCTTTCTATTTATTCTCTCTTTTTCTATCTCTTATTCTTTCCCAGTTCAGCACTGGCGGAACCAATCGCCCCGCCATCTGGATCGACACCGGTATCCACTCCAGGGAGTGGGTCACCCAGGCCAGTGGTACCTGGTTTGCTAAGAAGGTGCCTTGAACTTTCAATTTTTCTGCAATTGCTTTTGCATTTGTATACCTCACCATGTTCGTCTCCACATGGCTAAATGACCACTCTTTTCTCTTTGAAAATATATAAAAAATAAAAATATAAAATGATATTTTTTTCACCATGTAGATTGTGACTGACTATGGTAGTGACCCCACCCTCACCGCAATCCTGAACAGAATGGATATCTTTTTGGAGATTGTGACCAACCCTGATGGTTTCTACTACACCCACAACAGTGTAAGTTCCTTGATGCTAGAACACTGAATATGATATAAGGGCAGGGATATATAGATACATTGTGTTTTTCATGAAGCAGTATATTCGTTACATTTGACATTTGCTAGGTATTGGTGTTGAATAAAGTTGGCCGGCTGACCTAGTTATGTCATGAAGTAGATTAAAACTAGCGAACCACGAGTCATTCCAGGGACATTCTCTGTTTACTCAGAACCGCATGTGGCGTAAGACCAGGCAGCCCAACAGTGGCTCCTCCTGTGTTGGAGTTGACCCCAACAGGAATTGGGATGCTGGTTTTGGAGGTGCAGTATTTATTATTTGTGTTTTCACTTCGTTTTTCCACTGCTACATCCAACTGGATGTTCTCCTTCAACATTTTTTAATTTTGTCCATTGTTGTGGTTTGGTCATAACAGTCTGCAGTTTTTTTGTACTTGAATGTTTTGGTTGTAACATTGTCAATTCTCTTTTGTTGTCATGTCTACTGTACTTCAGGTCCTGGGTCCAGTAAAAACCCCTGCTCTGAGACCTACAGTGGCCGATCTGCTCACTCTGAGTCGGAGGTGAAGTCCATTGTGGACTTTGTGAAGTCTCATGGTAACATGAAGGCATTTGTCTCCATCCATGCCTACTCCCAGATGCTCCTCTATCCCTACGGCTACACTTCAACCCCCACTAAGGACCAAAAAGAGCTGGTGGGTCTAGCAGAGACAAAAATCTACTCTAATTTGTCTCAGCCATTGATAATCATGTGTTGAATATACATTCACTTTGCATTCAGGCTACATAAACTACCATGTCACTGCATACAAAAATCTGTAGTAAAACATTGTTAAGCAAGTGTTAGTTGTGGAGATGAAAACAGAAGGGTTAGAAGGCACACTGTGGGTTTGTGGTGAAAGGGACAACTCAATGCTGTAAAGGGGCAGTTAAAAGTGTTACAAAAACAATATCAATGTTAATCTACCCCTGGAAAACCCAACCTCCCCCAAACAAAGTTTCACTTTTCTAATAACCGGTAAATAGCTATAGCTATAGCTATTTACTATTATAGTATAGCTATAGCTATTACTATGTAGTGACATGGTAGTTAATGTGCCATTGGCTTTATTATCATTACATTGTTGACAGGTCGTCAATCAAACAAGGCATATAGAGTACGATGATAAGAACTATGATAGTCATTTTACAATACTTTTTTTTTACCTTTAATAATTTAAGAATCCATTACATTAACCTTAGTACAAGCATGTTACACATTTAGTTTATTGTATTTTATTTCTTCCAATAGCACGCCCTGGCAAGTAAGGCAGTCAATAACCTTACTTCCCTGTATGGCACCCGCTACAGATATGGTAGCATTATCAACACCATCTGTAAGTATCACATATCCATTGTTAAACCGCCAACTGCACATAATTGAACATCCAGTTAAATCAAAACAAAATCTAAATAGACTTTTGGCTCTCCGTTGTATCAGGTATTGTTATTTTTCTTTCTCTCTTTCTAAGATCAAGCTAGCGGCGGTACCATTGACTGGACTTACAACCAGGGCATAAAGTACTCCTACACATTTGAGCTGAGAGATACTGGTCGCTACGGTTTCATCCTGCCCGCCAATCAGATTCTCCCCACTGCTAAGGAGACCTGGCTGGCAATGATGACCATCATGGAGCACACCAATGCCAACACTTACTAAAGGGGGTCACTATAATGACACTGGTTGCTAACACATCTGAGAAACATTCTTTGTAGGGTTAGAACCTTAATGTACCAATAAATGACATATCTTCTACCCGCTTTTGTCCTCTTTTAAATTGAATTTACTTCAGATATTTTTTAAATAACAAAGCATAATGGAGACACTGTAGAACTAATGACGTGCCATGGTTCACTCCCACACTATAACATACAGTATGTTGGTTGCTCATTTGCACTGTGCTCTATGATTATCATTTGTCCTACTTAAACTATCCACAGTTTAGAGGACAAATTAATATAAAAGTATGCGTTCACAGTATAAAGCTTGAATTGTCAGAAAAAAAATATGGAACTGTCTGGATACTGCCAGCAGGCTTCACTCTGAAGATTGGATGATTTTGGCATGTTGACAAAAAAAATGAATGTGTGTTCACTCCAAAATTTATATTTAACATTTGTGTTTTTGTAAAATGTGTATTTAAATGAGGGTTTACTAAAATATTTGCATAAGTATTCAATATGAATGCATTCAGAGTCCTCCTCTTATCCACATGTTGGTACATTACAGCCTTTAAAGTAATTTTGGTACATCACAGCCTGCAACTCAACATGACTAAATAGCTTTTTTCCCTCATACCCCTTAATGACAAAGCAAACATTTTTGCAAATGTCTTAAAAATAAGAAATAGTAACACTACATTTACATCGTATACAAATTACATATATTCTGATCCTTCGCTGTGTTAAAGCTTTTTTGACAGTAACTATAGCCTTGAGTCTTATTGGTCTACAAGCTTGGTTCTCCTGTATTTGGGAAGCTCCTCTCATTGTTCTCTGCAGATCCAAGCTTGGTCAGGTTGGATGGTGAGCGTCGCTGCACACAATTCATTTCACCAAACTCCAAGCGGGCTGTCATGAGCCGTTTACTGAAGAGTGGCTTCCATCTCACCACTGTACTATGAAGGCCTGATTCTGCTGCAGAACCCATAGTTCAATTGAGCCTTTCTAGACAACCCTTCCTTCATCTCTTTTTGACACACATTATTCAGCTGTGCTGTGATGTTTTGAACTGTTTAAAACCATGCAATTTGGACATTTGATAGGTTTGTTAAAATTATTATGTTGTTGATGTGATTTGATTTGGATTTGCCAACCAGGTGTATTAACAGATATTAAACATAACTAAATTAGGAAAATCATCCTAGTAAAATATGTTATTGTAACTGTTGTCTATGATTGTATTAAACACAAACACTCACTGGCAAAGCACATGGAAAAGGAGAGGCACAGCTGGATCCAGACCAGAGCCAGCTACACAAGTGTTACACAAGGCAGGTTTATCAGGCAAGGTCATGGTGAGGTTATTTGGCCAGGGCATAACTCTGCTTGGCAAGATGAAGGGGCTGCTCATTCTGACAACTGTATTGGTGGCTGTTTTCAGCAAGAAGAGGGGTGAGTGAATTAGTGAATTAGTGACATTTGTAGGCTTTCCAAATGACTTGCTGGATAAAACACATTGTAACTGAAGTCACATCTCTGTCCAGCCGTAATTAATTATTCTCACATTTGTGATGTATTTGAAGGGATCAAATCCCTTGTGTTATTGCGAAGGATGAGGTACAGCTAACTGTCATCCAGGACCTGTCTGTAGATGAAGCAGCTTCAGGTGTGTTCATATCATCATGTGTGAAATGAATGACAAGAAAAGATGGCTATATTATCACAAGGTGTGAACTGTCTCTCCTCTCTCATGTTGTTGCCATATTTTAATGATTGATTATCTGAAAGTCAGGAACTCCCGCTAATTTATCAGTGGAAATGTATGGAGGTTGAATCATTGTTTAAAAGAATAAACTCAGAGCAACCAAATGTTCATCATTTGGTGAAATCTTCACAATCCTCTTCGGAACATTTTTTCAATTCACACACAACCTTCAAATCCATTTTTGTGAAACCCTGTAAAATGTAGACTATTTATATGCATTTTAGATTAACCATGTGTACCTTTTCATTCCATACCATCATGATCAAGGACCTGCAGGTAGGTAGGGGGTAATTGTAATTGACTCTACCATTTGTTTTTGAATATGAATTGAACAGCAAATACAATGATTTTAAGGGTATTTCACCCCCAATCCAGTTACGGAGAATATTTCTGAAATAAAGTAAAAAGGTAAATTCATTACGTGACACAAATTTGATCAAAACAGTCTGCCTCATAATGTGGTGTGCGCCAGAAACACCTCATGAGCACGGCAGTTGACTTACAAAAATGTTAAAAGTATTAATTTAACCACTCACATTTTTTCAAATTTTTTAATGAAGGAAAGGATCATTAATATGTGGAATATACTAGCTCTAAAGGTGTTTGGTTTATAAGTCATGCAGAACATATTCTCTGGCCCCAAATTTGAAAAGAAATGGAAAATTATCAAAAAACAACCAACATTTCACAGTATGTCCTGGCTGGTGTGGGAAACTGAGCAGCAGGTGTAACACGTCGAGAACCTTAGGAAAGGTTGTGGTCAGTGTCATCACACTGCAAGCATAAAAGCTGGTGGATATACAATTTAGATCCACTTTTGTTGGGCATGATGAAGACACTGCTCATTCTGATCGCTCTGTTTGTGGCCGTTTTCGGCAAGGACACTTTTGAGGGGTAAGTGGCATTCGTAGAGAGTTGAAAGGCTTCAGGAATCCGTAAAACCTCATTGCAAAACTATAATATTGGACTGTGTAGTGAGTGGTATAATAACACTAATAACATTTAGGATTAAGAACAAATGATTCTGATACATTATATATTTATTGTAATGTGTAGGGAAGGTGTTAGCTTCAAAATCTTTCATTGAGACTTATTCTGAATAACAAGAACTAGATGATCTTCACAAGAATGTTTACATTTCTTTAGCAGAGTTTTCTCAACATACATGAATGCAACACATTTTAAGTAGTGCTGTCAGTTAACACGTTATTAATGGCGTTAACGCAAACCCATTTTAACAGTGTTAATTTTTTTTATCGCGAGATTAACGTTCTTTTTGGCCTGGCAAACTTTGTAGTTTTTTTCACATGCTGTTGCAACGAGCGAGACGCCGAAATGGATTCCAATAAGATTCTGAATGGAAAGGTTACTTTAAAAAAGTTGCCAAATGGTTCCATTGACAAGACCAAATTGATTTGTGTGTTTTGTCGTTGTGAACTGAGCTATCATCGCAGCACGTCCTGTCTGAAATACCACTTGATGGCCAAGCACACAGCTGATGCCAATTCTCCGCCCCCTCGTCAAAGCCAGGCAATGTTGCAATGTTGTTTTCAATTAAAAAAAAAACATTTGCACTTACTAAGCAATCCAATCCACTTTTCCATGTTGATAAGAGCATTGAAATGAGAAAAAATAATGGGACAAAAATAAATCAAGGGACATTTAGAATAGATAAAAATGGCGATTAATTGTGATTAATCGCGAGTTAACTATGCCATTAATGTGATTAATCGCGATTAAATATTTTAATCGTTTGACAGCACTAATTTTAAGCAATCACAGTCTCTCTCAACTTCTCTCTTGCAATATGATCTCTAGCATTGGCCAAGGTCTTGACATTGTGGTGTCTCCACAGGGATCAAGTCCTTCGTATCACTGCGAAGGATGAGTCCCAGCTCGCTCTGCTCCATGACCTGTCTGAGATGGAGATGCTGCATGTGCGTTGTGATTGCAGAGCCAATGGGCCACACATCTTATATAATCACTCAAATAAATGTATTTTAAAAATTACATGTACTCAATATGTCATTCACATATTGTCAAGCCATAAATGATGACGAGTCAATATGTTTGTTCCTTCTCATTCCCAGCTGGATGTCTGGAGGGGGCCTACTGATGTTGCTACCCCTGTGGACATCAGAGTTCCCTTCCACAGCCTGAAGTCCGTCAAAGCCTACCTGGAGGCCAGGGATGTGCAGTACACCATCATGATCGAGGACCTGCAGGTTGGTAGGGGGTCTCCAAACACTTAGAAGGAGAAGAGCGAAAGACTACAGACTTGCAAACTCCACCCCCACATTGTCAAGTCCTGAAATGTGCCTCTTCAAATGTGAGACTTGGAATTTTGCAGCTTGCCGACTTTTCTTCTGTCACAAGAGTTACAATAATTGGTCTGAATGCCAAGTGATAACGTCATCATTTTTCATCGCAGTCTTCGTAGCAACCCACCATAACAACATTGATGTCATTGTTTTCGGAAGGCTGTTCTGGATGAGGAGCAAACACAAATGCGGATGGCCTCTCGCGCTGCCGAGCCCAGAAACACTGATGCATTTGACTACTCTAACTACCACACCATCAATGAGGTCAGTAAGAAGCAGAACATGGTAACAAGTGGCAATTTACTTTGTATGACATATTTATGACATGCACTGCTGACACATGCCATGAAATGCCTGTAGTTGAAATCCACATGTTGAACAGAGAGTTATGTCCTTTGTCTTTGTAGATTTACAGTTTCCAGGACATGCTAGTGGCTGAGAATCCCCAACTGGTCAGCAAGGTTGTCATTGGCCAGAGTTACCAGGGACGTCCCCTGAATGTACTCAAGGTAAAAATGTGTTAATATTTGTTTGCTCTAACACAGCCTTTTCACATGACTTAGCATTATTTACATAGTTAATGGAAACTGTTATTACATGGACGCTTTCTATTTATTCTCTCTTTTTCTATCTCTTATTCTTTCCCAGTTCAGCACTGGCGGAACCAATCGCCCCGCCATCTGGATCGACACCGGTATCCACTCCAGGGAGTGGGTCACCCAGGCCAGTGGTACCTGGTTTGCTAAGAAGGTGCCTTGAACTTTCAATTTTTCATTTCCATTGCTGCAATTGCTTCTGCATTTGTATATCTCACCATGTCCTTGTTCGTCTCCACATGGCTAAATGACCACTCTGAAAATATATAATAAATAAAAATATCAAATGATATTTTTTTCACCATGTAGATCGTGACTGACTATGGTAGTGACCCCACCCTCACCGCAATCCTGAACAGAATGGATATCTTTTTGGAGATTGTGACCAACCCTGATGGTTTCTACTACACCCACAACAGTGTAAGTTCTTTGATGCTAGAACACTGAATATGATATAAGGGCAGGGATATATAGATACATTGTGTTTCTCATGAAGCAGTATATTCGTTACATTTGACATTTGCTAGGTATTGGTGTTGAATAAAGTTGGCCGGCTGACCTAGTTATGTCATGAAGTAGATTAAAACTAGCGAACCACGAGTCATTCCAGGGACATTCTCTGTTTACTCAGAACCGCATGTGGCGTAAGACCAGGCAGCCCAACAGTGGCTCCTCCTGTGTTGGAGTCGACCCCAACAGGAATTGGGATGCTGGTTTTGAAGGTGCAGTTTTTCTTCTTTGTGTTTTGTTATCACTTCGCTTTTGCACTGTTACATCCAACTGGATGTTCTCCTTCAACAAAATGGTGACATTTTTTTATTTTTTCCATTGTTGTGGTTTGGTCATACCAGTCTGCAGTTTTTTTGTACTTGAATGTTTTGGTTGTAACATTGTCAATTCTCTTTTGTTGTCATGTCTACTGTACTTCAGGTCCTGGGTCCAGTAAAAACCCCTGCTCTGAGACCTACAGTGGCCGATCTGCTCACTCTGAGTCGGAGGTGAAGTCCATTGTGGACTTTGTGAAGTCTCATGGTAACATGAAGGCATTTGTCTCCATCCATGCCTACTCCCAGATGCTCCTCTATCCCTACGGCTACACTTCAACCCCCACTAAGGACCAAAAAGAGCTGGTGGGTCTAGCAGAGACAAATATCTACTCTAATTTGTCTCAGCCATTGATAATCATGTGTTGAATATACATTCACTTTGCATTCAGGCTACATAAACTACCATGTCACTGCATACCAAAATCTGTAGTAAAACATTGTTAACCAAGTGTTAGCTGTGGATATGAATACAGAAGGATTAGAAGGCACACCTCGGGTTTGTGGTGTAAAGGACACCTCAATGCTAACAAAGTTTCACTTTTCTAATAACTAGTAAATATATAATAGCTATAGCTATTTACTATTATAGCAAAGCTATAGCTATTACTATGTAGTGACTTAGTTTTTACCTCTAATAACTTAAGAATCCATTATATTAACCTTAGTACAAGCATTTTACATAGTATATAGTTGATCGTATTTTATTTCTTCCAATAGCACGCCCTGGCAAGTAAGGCAGTCAATAACCTTGCTTCCCTGTATGGCACCCGCTACAGATATGGTAGCATTATCAACACCATCTGTAAGTACCACATATCCATTGGTAAACCGCCAACTGCACATAATTGAACATGCACACCCTTGACTACATGATACTCAACATCCAGTTAAATCAAAACAAAATCTAAATAGACTTTTTGCTCTCCATTGTATCAGGTGTTGTTATTTTTTTTTCTCTCTTTCTAAGATCAAGCTAGCGGCGGTACCATTGACTGGACCTACAACCAGGGCATCAAGTACTCCTTTGGTTTTGAGCTGAGAGATACTGGTCGCTACGGTTTCATTCTGCCCGCCAATCAGATTCTCCCCACTGCTAAGGAGACCTGGCTGGCAATGATGACCATCATGGAGCACACCAATGCCAACACTTACTAAAGGGGGTCACTATAATGACACTGGTTGATAACACATCTGAGAAACATTCTTTGTAGGGTTAGAACCTTAATGTACCAATAAATGACATATCTTCTACCCGCCTTTGTCCTCTTTTAAATTGAATTTACTTGAGATTTTTTTTAAATAACAAAGCATAATGGAGACACACTGTAGAACTAATGACGTGCCATGATTCACTCCCACACTATAACATACAGTATGTTGGTTGCTCATTTGCACTGTGCTCTATGATTAACATTTGTCCTACTTAAACTATCCACAGTTTAGAGGACACATTAATATAAAAGTATGCATTCACAGTATAAAGCTTGAATTAATAAAAATATATAGAACTGTCTGGATACTGCCAGCTGGCTTCACTCGTGAAGATTGGATGATTTGGGAATGGTGACAAAAAAATTGAATGTGTGTTCACTCCAAAATTAATATTTATCATTTGTGTTTTTGTAAAATTTGTATTTAAATGAGGGTTTACAATTGTTTGGGGATAAGTGTTCAATATGAATGTATTCAGAGTCCTCCTTTTATCCACATTTTGGTACATTACAGCCTTTAAAGTAATTTTGGTACATCACAGCCTGCAACTCAACACGACTAAATAGTTTTTTTCCCTCATAACCCGTAAGAAATAGTAACACTACATTTACATTTACATCGTATAAAAAATACATATATTCAGATCCTTCGCTGTGTTAAAGTTTTTTGACAGTAACTATAGCCTCGAGTCTTCTTGGTTATAACTACAAGTTTGGTTCTCCTGTATTCGGGAAGCTCCTCTCATTGTTCTCTGCAGATCCAAGCTTGGTCAGGTTGGATGGTGAGCGTCGCTGCACACACAATTCATTTGACCAAACTCCAAGCGGGCTGTCATGAGCCTTTTACTGAAGAGTGGCTTCCATCTCACCACTGTACTATGAAGGCCTGATTCTGCTGCAGAACCCATAGTTCAACTGAGCCTTTCTAGACAACCCTTCCTTCATTTCTTTTTGACACACATTATTCAGCTGTGCTGTGATGTTTTGAACTGTTTAAAACCATGCAATTTGGACATTTGATAGGTTTGTTAAAATTATTATGTTGTTGATGTGATTTGATTTGGATTTGCCAACCAGGTGTATTAACAAATACTAAACATACCTAAATTAGGAAAAACATCCTAGTAAAATATGTTATTGTAACTGTTGTCTAGGATTGTATTAAGTATGGGAGTCAGGTGGCTGAGCGGTTAGGGAATCGAGCTAGTAATCTGAAGGTTGCCAGTTCGATTCCCGGCCGTGCAAAATGACGTTGTGTCCTTGGGCAAGGCACTTCACCCTACTTGCCTCGGGGGGAATGTCCCTGTACCTACTGTAAGTCGCTCTGGATAAGAGCGTCTGCTAAATGACTAAATGTAAATGTAAATGTAAACACAAACACTCACTCGCAAAGCACATGGAAAAGGAGAGGCACAGCTGGATCCAGACCAGAGCCAGCTACACAAGTGTTACACAAGGGTATGTGTGGGAAAAACAGCAGCAGGTTTATCAGGCAAGGTCAAGGTGAGGTTATTTGGCCAGGGCATAAAAGGTAGTGGCAACTCATGGCATCACTCTGCTTGGCAAGATGAAGGGACTGCTCATTCTGACAACTGTATTGGTGGCTGTTTTCAGCAAGAAAACTTTTGTGGGGTGAGTGAATTAGTGACATTAGTAGGCTTTCCAAATGACTTGCTGGATGAAACACATCGTAACTGAAGTCACATTTCTGTCCAACCGTAATTAATTAGTCTCACATTTGTGATGTATTTGAAGGGATCAAGTCCTTCGTGTTATTGTGAAGGATGAGGTACAACTAACTGTCATCCAGGACCTGTCTGAGATGAAGCAGCTTCAGGTGTGTTCATATCATCATGTGTGAAATGAATGACAAGAAAAGATGGCTATATTATCACAAGGTGTGAACTGTCTCTCCTCTCTCATCTTGTTGCCATATTTTAATGATTGATTGTCTAAAAGTCAGGAACTCCCGCTAATTTATCAGTGGAAATGTATGGATGTTGAATCATTGTTTAAAATAATAAACTCAGAGCAACCAAATGTTCAGCAATACATTTTGTGAAATCTGCACAATCCTCTTCTGAACATTTTTTCAATTCACACACAACCTTCAGATGAATTTTGGTGAAACACTGTAAAATGTAGACTATTTATATGCATTTTAGATTAACCATGTGTTCCTTCTCATTCCCAGCTGGATGTCTGGAGGGGGCCTACTGATGTTGCTACCCCTGTGGACATCAGAGTTCCCTTCCACAGCCTGAAGTCCGTCAAAGCCTACCTGGAGGCCTGGGATGTGCAGTACACCATCATGATCGAGGACCTGCAGGTTGGTAAGGGGTAATTGGAATGGACTCTACCATTTGTTTTCGAACATGAATTGAATAGTAAATACGAGGATTTTAAGTGTATGTAAGTTGAAGTGTAACCCCCAATCCAGTTACGGATAATTCTGAAATAAAGTAAAAAGGTAAATTATTTGAATGTCAATGACTTACCCATGGTTGAATATGAGACAACACCCTTCTGCCCTTTTGCCAAAGGCTGACATTGACAAAGAGGAGAGACAGATGCAGAGAAGTTCCCATGCAGCCAAGACTACTGATGACTTTGACTATGCCAACTATCATACCATTGATGAGGTAAACACCACATCACCAAAAATGTACAATAGTTGTTCACTGTTCTTCTGTACCAAAGACCAAAGTCATGTCATATCCCATGCACATTAAGGTTTCCCAAAGACTGTTGGCGCCAATATGAAAAGCTGTGTGTTTTCACCAGATCTATAGTTTCCAGGATATGCTTGTGGCAGAGAACCCTACATTGGTCAGCAAGATTGTGATTGGCCAGAGCTATGAGGGCCGTCCATTGAATGTGCTTAAGGTAAGCTGTTAAAAGATAAGAAAGCTTGTGTTTAATATATCTGTAAACATCAGGGGTGATTATTTAATAAGAGGATATCAAGCTATTTCCTTTCTTTCTCCTAGTTCAGCACTGGAGGAACTAACCGTCCTGCAATTTGGATTGACACTGGCATCCACTCCAGAGAGTGGATTACTCCAGCCAGTGGTGCATGGTTTGCCAAAAAGGTGACCAGATTCTGATTAAAAAAAAGTGATATACTTTAGAGAGACTTACAATCTTGTAGGTCCTTTCTATGACCCTGTACATAGTATTTCATTCATGGTATTGTCCCTGTCTATAATTCTGAAGGGAGTATGATAACTATTTCCCATTTAAAGTAAAACTCACCCATTCATCTCCTGCCCTCCCAAGAACTATACAATACTTTATAGTAACTGGTTAAATGTTTCATGGACAGATTGTGCTTGATTATGGACATAATCCTGCCCTTATTGCTATCCTGGACAGAATGGACATCCTTCTGGAGATGGTGGTCAATCCTGATGGCTATCATTTCACTCATACCAATGTGAGTTAGTAAAAGTTTGATTCCCTGTCTGTTTTGGAGTGCACAGACATTGTCAGACTGTTAACAAAGTTGTCTAACATGGGCCAATATGCTGACAGGACCGCATGTGGCGTAAAACAAGGAAGCCTAATCCTGGTTCTTCCTGTGTTGGAGTTGACGCCAACAGGAACTGGGAAGCCGGTTTTGGAAGTATGTCGAATTGTCTGATACAGTATAGGTCTGTGATGACTGTAAAGCAAGTTAGAATGTCCCTGACATTTATTTGGACAACCATCCACCATGCGTTACCCAGCTGCCGGCTCCAGTGGGAACCCCTGTGATGAGACCTACCATGGTCCCACTGCTCACTCTGAGCCTGAGATCAAGTCCATTGTGGACTTCATGAAGGCTCATGGCAATATCAAGGCGGTCCTTTCCATCCATAGCTACTCCCAGATGCTCCTCTACCCTTATGGCTACACCAGCACCTCTGCCAAGGACCAGAAAGAGCTGGTGGGTCCAGCAGATGTTTTTCTCAACCCTATTGGTTTCTGATAAGAGGGTTGACTGTTTAGTTTGAGCTAGGAACAGCTGGTTAAATTCCCAGACAAGTCAAGTCTGGTACAGTACAAACAACATAAAATGTACAATACTATTGACTGCATGTGAAACTTTTTATTAACGGATTTGTCACATGAATTACAAGCTATTTTACAATATATCCACAGCATGAACTGGCTAAAAAAGCCGTCACTGATTTGGCCTCCCTGTATGGAACAGCCTACAGATACGGGAGTATGATCAACATCATCTGTAAGTAGGCTATCAAACATTCCCTTACACCATCTCACCCCAGGTTTCTTATTGTAGACCTATTGTAAAGCATTGGAAAAAGGTGTATTATACTGGATGTAATTCCTATAATTTCCAGTTTTGCATTCAAGATGTTGCTATTATTCTTGACTTTGAATGAAAATGGCTTCCCCCACAAATGACTTGCTTGATTCCTGCCAGATCAAGCCAGTGGCAACACCATTGACTGGACTTACAACCAGGGCATCAAGTACTCCTACACATTTGAGCTGAGAGATACTGGTCGCTATGGATTTATCCTGCCCGCCAATCAGATCATCCCCACTGCTAAGGAGACCTGGCTGGCACTAATGGCCATCATGGAGCACACCAATGCCAACACTTACTAACATCTGATTGGGGTAAAATAGAAAGAACACCCATGAAGTGATGCTGTAATGACTAATGAACAAACTTATGAGAATATTTTAAGTTGCCCTCTTTTGTCCATTGGCCAAACAGAACACCATACAATGCATTTCAAAATGAGCAATCCAGTGTGTATAGTATACGATTGTGCATTTTATTTGACAGTAATGTACAAAAGCAATTAACTGTTTTCAGTCAAAACAGTTTTTAGATGACAAGCGTTGATGAGTTCATTCAGGTACAGCAAGTAGAAAGGGCAGCCTTTTAAAATTCTGAATATCTCTCTCACTCGAGCATACACAAACCACAGGTCAGACCTTAGATACATCTCTCAAGCCCCAAACATTACAGTACATGCACTTTTTTAAGACCCAGTGATGTGGTCATTTAAATTTTTCCTGGTACAAAAACTGAAATGACAAAAAACAAACAAAACAGGTCACATATCACGTTTCACATTTTAAAAGTTTCCCAGTGGTGATGCTATATAAGTCACCATGACCACCATATCATAATACCTATGTGTTCTCAGCAAAACTGAATTCACCCACATTAACCAGTATGACTGCATGAATGCATAAACAATCCCCAGGAACATGTAGAAGTAGAGTACAATTTAGATAGATAATTTCTCCATTGATATTGTTCCTTTTCTACTTTCTTGAGAATGTGTTACACAATAATATTGGTCTTGTGTTTTTGGAATAAATCTACAACACACACTGGGGCAAACCTTTTGTGCAAAACTCACAAAACTAGCAAAACAAATGCATGTATTTATACAAAAAAAGGCAAGGGTTTTAAGTGTCATCTATAAATTAGTGTTAATTCAGTGCAAAACAATTTTCCTCAATTTCCCATTCAATGTTTTGGCCATAGGTGACATCCTACTCTGATATGACAGATTCAAAACATTTTAAATTGACTTCTCCAGAAGAAAATCGAATTTACAATCCAACATAAATACACCACACACTTTGAAAATATAGGCCTATAGGGCAGGGGTGTCAAATAAAGCCATTTGATGGTTTCAGTGTCTGCAGACACCACACAAGGTATGTACTTTGAATAACTGATCAAGGACAGATGAAAAAGCTTTCAGGGCTGCCACAGTGAAGGTATGCTCCCCTATACTAGGTATCATGACAGTAGGTAATGGCGGCTCATGGAAGTGCACTGAGGTATTGATACTGAAATAAGCACTTACAATTCAAAGGGAGTCTTCATAAGCATTCATGACACCTTTATGAAACCACTCCTAATACCTTTGTGAGTGCTGAACCATTCATAACACATTATTTTGATGTTGTTTGAAACCGATATGCAAAAGCAATTCTAACAGTTTTCAGTTGTAACAAATAATGGCCGGGTTTCCCAGATTCGTTAAGAAGCTCTTAACGCTAAGAGCTTCTTAGGAGCGTTCTAAGAGCGTTCTAGAGCGTTCTTAGAACGCTCTTAAGAAGCTCTTAGCGTTAAGAGTTTCTTAACGAATCTGGGAAACCCGGCCAATGACGTTAGCCCCAGTGAATTATGCAACATAGTGTATCATTGCGTTTGTCTGTTTGTTGCCAGGCAGAATACACTGCCAGAAACCTTCCCCTAGAACATATCAGATGTATGCTACACAGTAAAAACAATAGTTATTGACTACCAAATACATATATTCCACACACAAAGGTGTAATGAATGTTCATAATGGTGTCGTACATGCTTATGAAAACTCTTCATGTGAAGTGTTACCGTAGACTTTATTTGTATTTTTAGTGGATTGGGGGAAGTGACGTCTGGGGGGGGGGGGGGGTGTTACATTTATTTCCAGGGTCTGCTGCTCTGGGATCTTGCACTTTCAGGGCTAGCTAAAGAAGAGCTCTTTCGACTCCGAGCACTAGAAGCTTTGGACAGCGTGCTGCTGCTCGACATGCGACTGCTGAGACGGCCTGTGAAACACACAAGCAAAAGAACAGAAAAGTCAAGTCAACAAAGGAAAAAAGTGTTTTAAGTGGTATAGTGTAGTGACACCTATTGGTAGGATGGTTCAATGTTGGAAGTCACTGCACAAAAAAAGCCTCAAGAACAATGCTTTCAAACCACCCCTTGCTACAAAGTGATACTCATGTTGATTAACTTCTTTCCTTTATAATTCAACCTTTTTATATTGTCACTCCTTAAAAATCTTCCACATATTTAGTCAACTTCAGTTTGAACCCAACCTTTCTCAACTTTCCTTTACTGCCAATGTAACACAAGTTTGGTGTCCTTACTGTTGGGATTCGTCGGGACAAGCATTTCCTCCAGGTAGTGCTGAATCTTAGCTAGGTCGTCAGATGAGAACCTCCACTTCCTCTCTGCTGGCAGAAAGACCTGGCGAGGCGTGGAACGCTTCCGGCCAACCACTGTCCCTGTGGGAGACGGCAGGCAAGAGGCCGGAATGGAGCCTGTTGTAATTCCGACAGGGAACTTCTGAGCTATCACTTTGAGACCTAGAAGACGGGAGGGAGGAGAGTGTGAATGAAACACTAAGCCCAAAACTGAAATAACCAGAGCCACAAAAAATGTGTACACAAAGTGATGTTTGCATGTCATTATTCTGACTGTAAAGCAATCGTACCTTATTATGTAACATTAACAGAAATTGCTCTGTTGGGAGGGATGCACTTTTGCTCTCAAACTACATCTTTATACACTTTTTTTATACAAAACATCACCATGGTTAAGCAACAATGTCGGCTAATCGGTGTAAGGCAAATATCCTTTTGGATATGTCAACCCCCAAAAATCAAATGCAATAGTTTACCTCCAGACAGCATGAAGAGATTCTCAAAACCTCTTTCACACATGGTGGTGGCAACCTGACTGGCCATCCTCTCATCTTCATCGTACACTATGATGATCTTTCCAGAGGCGTTTTTCTGAACACACACTCTTGTCAAGGGTTTACCAATCCAAATGTAAAGTTCAACAGGATTCAAACATCCATTTACCCAGTTTATTTTTATTTTTTTACCACAGGAATTTCCATCTCTAATGATGATTGATTCTTGACAAGCACATTTATTTAATCAAGAACAGAATCCCTAGATATGAAACTTTGGAAAACTGTATACAAGTGCAAGGATACATAATCCAACACTTCCCTAGTGTAAGGATTCATTGTTCTTGAGAGGGTGGCAATGGGGTAACTGTATGCTGCAGGGGAAAAAAGGAAAGTTAGTAAGCAACAAGTTAAAAAGAACAAGAACACAACTGTAATTGTGAATAATGGAGATTATAATGATTCCCGGTGAGAAAAATGTGTTTTCCTTAACTACTATTAGTTTTATAGCACCAAGAAAACTAAATGAAGAACTGACCAAGTAATTTAAAGGATTGTAAATAGATTGCTATTTAACGTCATGGCCAGTTATCTCTATGAAACCAAATTAATTGGAATTCTCTGCACCTCATGGGGTGTACCTACCACTGATGATGTGGCACTGGTCGTACTGCTCTCTGTCCCGCACATCCAGCAGCAGGTAAGGACAGTCAGGGTAGCGTGTGTCTGTTTCCCGATGACTGGACACGGGCGTCAGAATGACCTTTTGATCTTCCTTGTCCAGGTCCAGTTCTCCCACACCACTTATAACACTGTAGGGGTAGAAGTGATTGTTTCAGTAAATGGCCAATGGCGTTCAAACACACTTGACATTATGCCATGTCACACTTCCAGATAAGCAAAGGACAGCTAATATTTGCCTGCCCATAGGCAGGAAACAGGAGATTCTTAATTTGTTTTTTAAGAAAAGAAAAATGGCACGATGAGATGTGAGGGGCTGAATTCAGACAGGGATGAGGTTACAGCTGAGTTTAGGGGTTCATAGTTATTTACAGTCTGTGTGAGTGTATGTAGGCAGCATATATGAATGTGTTAGAAGGATGGACGGAATAAATAAAAATAAGGGTGTAGATATCCAAGTATTTAGGAAGGAGCAGATGTTTGCATAGTCTGTATATGACGAAAGGACATAGGCTAGTACTTGTGTGACAAAAAACAAGGAAAAGTTGTCTTTAGCTGACTGTCAATGTTGTGTAATCTAGTTTGGTTCTACAAACCCTACCTTTGCAGCGTCGACCTTGGAGAAAAGCCAGCATCCCCCGCATTGTTGCTGTTGTCAAGAAAATGTGCGGGTGTGGGGTACTGCAGGGGAGAACCGTCCGTGTTCTCAGACAGGCGCTTTATTTCAGGCTCCGAAAACACGGACATATTGTCTGGTGGGGTGAAAAACACCACTATGGTAAACCATCCACATTAGGTCAGCACACTCGTGACCTGTTACTTCTAAATAAACCTGACAAAACGGTTCACTCCAGCCTGATTCATGTATTGAATTGTATTAGCATTGCAAGACAATTGAGCATATTCGTGCATACATACTGAAGGTAATTAGACATCAACAGTGAAACTGTAAAGAGTTCAGTCATTACCTTCAAGCCTTGGTGTTTCATCTTCATTCACACTTTCATTCAATTCCGATACCGATGCCACTTGAATAACCTGACAAAATGACAGTACGTTTGTAACAAAGACTCCCTCAATTATTGAATACTGTAACCAGATATATAGTCTTGATCCCGATACCCCTCTACTCACCCATCTACATTAAAAGGCCTCTCAAAATCATTTAGTTCGAAGAAGAAAATGTACGTAAAAAAATAATATTACTGGTGTCAAAACCAATCGCAAAGCCGTCTGGCATGTGAAGTCAGATGATTAATACACTGTCTCAAGCAAAATAGTATACAAATATGTTCATACAAATCTTGTTACACATCCATTTAAACATTTAGCATGACCATCACAGCCACAACCTGAACAGCTATTCTACCTGTTAGCAGTCATTTGCCTACTGTACTTCAAACATCATGTACATCGTGAATAAGCTTGTTTGTGCATTGGTAGAGAGAGAGGGTTGTGGTGGTCATTTGAATTTAGTCAACTTTCCTTCGAGGATTTTCACGAATCCTAAAAAGAATATTTGTTGTTTAGAATGTGACTCACAAAATGAGTGCATCATTTCTCACTTACCAACTGTGCAAATGTTGTCACTTTTAGCCTTTTGAAGAGTTCGTCCTTTCTGTACCTGTAATCTAAAAAGGGATATATTAAGTTAATCCTGAAACAGATTTCTCCCACATATCTTAACAACATTAAACAGCTTTGATGTGGATTCTCTGTCTACTAACTCAATCTCGACCCACCTGGGTCTTGCATGTCACATTTTTGCTTTGCCTCTTCCTGTAATCCTTCCAAAATATCTCTGGAGCTCAAATCAACAGTATTGGCGTCCATACCGCCTTGCAGGCATACCTCTACCACACCCAATGCCCAAGTCAGGCTGCTCACCCTTCTTTTAACACAGGCCTTGGCACTGAGGTGACCCAAAGTAAGACCTTGTTATCTCACTCTCTTACTTGTCAAAAGCCCCTGTTGGCATCTCAACAGTGGAGCCTAACAACTCCTTCATCAAGGCCCACAGAGAAATTATTGTCGAAAACTTTACAATCGGCCCAAAGTTATATAAAGGAATTAGTGTTACTTATCCCTGAGAAATCGTAGAGCCAGAAAGAAAATGGCCACTAGGCACAAAGTGCTTATTCACCGTGGTTGACCAGGTTACCGAGCTGTAAAATATCAGTAGGACAGGGCTTCTCCGGTGTACCTCTGAAAGTACAGACTTGAACACCAAAAGGAAATTGATATTGTACTGGAACTCTTCTTGTGAAAAGCACATGCTTTGAGGGTCTAGATACATGTGTCCCACAAACAAGCCTGGGTCTAGTACAAATGCAGACTTGTGTTTTGTCTACGCAATAGTTTAAACAATAAGACAAATTAAATGTTATTGTGCAAGAATACCTACACTAGAATATATCTAATCGTCATTTTACACCTTTATATTGTTGTTACTTGTTCCTGTTATATTTATCTGACTTGTAGAATATATTCTGATGTTATCATCACTGGTAAGTGTCTACCATGTGATGCACTATTTATTCACAAATAAAGTTGTTTATTAGCATAGTAAGCTGAAGAATGCTCAAGGCTTTTGTCAAGTTATTGCAATCATTACAGCACTACAAATATAGCGTTAAGTTTTATACAAAAAGTGGACTTACTTTTCTTGATTTCTTCCAGCCTCTCCATGTACTTTGTCAGGCTGCATCCTGCCAAATAAAAAACATTCAACTACATGCTGCAAATAATCCACATTCATTCTACCATAATATGAATACGTATATTCACAATTAGATCTAACTAGTATAGGCCTACTGCAAGAAACATGGTATCCTTTACAATAGTCGTCTGAGGACATTTAGCCTACCTGTATCCAGCCTGGTTTTCACATGTTGATATTTTGGGTTCTGTGGAATTCTCCTTTTCAGGTACTTGATATGGGGAATTAGGTCAAAACTCTGATTATCTAGGTTACAACTTAAATAGCTGTGGTACAGTAACAAATAGGTTAACCAAACAGATTAGAAGCTGTGTGTGCACGCCAGTTAACAAAATGGCTAGTTTGCTGTATAACGTCGTTAAATGACCAAACAAACAGTAGCACTGCAATTCAGATCAACACGAGCAGTAAGACAGCACGAGCAAGTTAGTAATAATGAAGGTTGTTACTGCTTTAGTCTACTGTAACACCTGCGTGGCCAGAGGACCGGGAGAACATCTAGCGAGTGTATTATGTTTTGCTTAGTAACTGCTGACGGGAAACATGATCACGACTTTGAGAATGATCATCTTAAACCGTCGAAACGACTATAACTAGAATACAATGACTAAACAAATGTTAAAATAAAGTTAATGTAGTCAATTTACCTCTGTGTTTCCAATACTCTTTTTGGACGACATCTTTTCAAACGGAATACTTATAAAACATCGATTGCCAAGTTTAACAAACTTGGCGCTGATTGATTGAAGCAGAATTCTAAACCAATCAACAAAGCTGATACTCTGATGTCGAAATCCATCGTTCTACAGTTTGCTGTACCAGTTGCCTAGCAGCAGAAGACGCTTAGCTCCTCCCTCACGATACTTTCTTGCCATTAGCACAGCGCTGGTCTGACATCATGCACATAGATAATCTAGCTAGTCTACCCATTTAACCAATGTTTCATTGTATTTTATAGTCCTTCTTACTAGTAATAATATAGCACCAATGTACAACTTCTAATCACTTGATGATAAGACTCACTAGGTACTCGACTAGCACAGTCTGACAGACTTAAAGCGCGCATTGTTTCCCCTTTGAAAGATGGAGGAGTACTTTCTCCGTTTTGCTTTTCCAAAAGCAAGTGTGTAAGGATTATGCTGACTATTGATGTCAATGCACTCAATGGCATCTGTTATGGTAAGGATACTGTTTTAGAAATAATGTGATTGTCCACAAGCTCAAAGTTGATTGCAGTACTATGGTGAAATAGTTACGAGCTAGCTACTGTAGCAAATACGTTAGCACTACAGTACAGTAGCTATCGAATTAGCAACTAATTTGGACAGCTAGCTTATGGCGCTAGTTGTACACAGCTCAGATACCAGGTTTTATTTTATAGTTGGGTATACTTTTCCAATAAGCAGTGCCAATATTGTATTCTGGAGCATGAACAAAAGAAATGTGACGTTTTAAGTGAGCAGCTGACGCTGTGGGCGTGTAGAAGGGATGTCAATGGGGTAAATTAATTGACTGGAAATTCCTTAGCTGTCAGATGGCAGCTTCCTCTTAATGGGAAGGGCGGGGTGATGGGGCATGGGACACAGCTCACAAATATGGTCTCCGCAGGACGACCCAACCCTTCAAAGCAATTTCAAAGGCCACAAAGATGCCATAACCTGCGTAGACTTCAGCCCCAACCACAAGCAACTAGGTAACTTCACAGTCCTATTGCTTCCTACTATGCACAATCTGCATGGTGTCATACTATCTCACCACTAAAGGCAAATGGTATTACTCTCATGCTGCCCAGTTCTACTTTCCAATAATTACTCCCTTTTCTCCATGTGTCATTAGCCACTGGGTCGGCTGATAAATCCCTGATAATCTGGAACCTGAGTCCCAAGGCCAGGGCCTTCCGCTTTCCGGGGCATAAAGATGCTATTACTGGGATCCAGTTCTCCCCTTTTGGTGACCTTGTGGTATCTGCCTCCAAGGACATGACAGTCAGATTGTGGACCCCTAGCATGTGAGTTTTAAAGAAAGCAGCTCTGTTTTCAAGGTTGGGTGGAAATCACTGTTCTTCGACTGAAGTTGCCGCAATTTACTTGGCTTGCACACATTAAAAAGCAAACTTGTTTAATAGACTAAAAAGTTTGGTGTAGGCTTTCTCAAACTGTGCTTTGACACGATGCCAGACAAACAGTAGTTGGACACTAAAATCACACTATTGCACACATACCACGTAAACAGCTTCCCAACAAAGTGTTCCTGTTTTCAGTAAAGGAGAGTCAACAGTTTTTAAAGCCCACACAGCCGTGGTGCGAAGTGTTAGCTTCTCTCACGACGGCCAGAAGCTGGTGACGGCCTCCAACGACAAGTCAGTGAAGGTGTGGAGCGTCCACAGACACCGGTTCCTCTATTCCCTCAACCAGCACACTAACTGGGTGCGCTGTGCCAGGTAATGTCTGGCATGGTTTCTGTTGTCCTTTCGATCTGTTGAGCTTCCCAAATAGAATGCTGAAAAATGCGGCATTCAATATTATTATTATATTGAATTCAATAATATTGAATATTATTCAATATTTCCTCCTGTTCTTTGCAGGTTTTCTCCCGACGGACGTCTTCTGGCGTCTTGTGGTGATGACCGCACGGTCCGACTGTGGGATGCCTCCACCAAACAATGTGTGAACAGCTTCACAGACTATGGAGGGTAGGTAGTAATACTGTATGTTCGTCTTTATTTAAATCCTGAAGGTCTTGGAAATAACTTCATACGTGTACTTTTCACAAACATTTCAAAGCTTTTTTGGACAATTGAAGTTGCTGTAATAATAAGTGCTCATACAATACATTTTCATTACTTAGTGGTTTCAACGAACCCCCATTCATTAATATACCTTCCTCTCATACCCCATGTTTAGGTCAGCAACATGTGTAGACTTCAACTCCAGTGGTACCTGCATAGCATCCTCAGGAGCTGACAACTCCCTGAAAATCTGGGATTTAAGAACTAACAAACTACTTCAACATTACCAAGGTAGCCAACTTTCTACAGAGATGGCCACAACGTTACTTTTAGTTTAACGTGATTCTGTTTCAATTTGTGCCAAGTAATAATTTCTGTTCATCTTAACCTCTTGTCATGGAGCAGTCCACAGTGCGGGGATCAATTGCTTTTCCTTCCATCCATCTGGTAACTACCTAATTAGCGGCTCAAATGACAACATGGTGAAGATCTTGGACCTGCTAGAGGGACGCCTCATCTATACCCTCCATGGCCACAAGGTAGCGCCAGGAGTATTTCCAAACAGCAGTTTGCTTTATTAATTTGACATGCGTGATGACTGTTGCTTTGCTCTGTACATACAGGGTCCGGTCTTCGCTGTGGCCTTCTCTCGAGGGGGGGAGCTCTTTGCCTCTGGGGGTACAGATGCCCAGGTGAGCTTGTCTCCACTACCACAACACAAGACCTGATCTGATTGTCACTATATCCATAAGATGTTTATACTGGTCTTCTTTGAGGATTTCATTTGAATCTCAGGTCTCTGATCTAAAGTAAAATAGTAAAAAAGAAAAGAAAGGTATAATCATTTTTCATGACCAGACCATATTCATTTGAGACCAAAAGAGATGTTTACGGATGGATATTTACAGATGGACAATCTTGACAAAAACACATAATTCCCATTAATTTTTATTTTAGGTTTTGGTGTGGAAGACCAACTTTGATATCATAGACTACCGAGAGCTTCTGAGCAAGCACAGCCAGCGGGTCAGCCTGGACCCCCCCCCTCATCTGTTGGATATCTACCCCCGAGGACCCCACCTCCACTCCCCCCAGTCTGGGGCCATAAAGGTCAGAAAGCCAAAGCAAACGTTTTTCCTATTATTATTCCTGTTAAATGCTATTGGCATTCTAAAGATTTGAAAGTAGTAACTGGAGTTGCATTTGAACATGTTGCTGTATAATATATTGCACTGGGACCATTGCTCTAGATCAATCCCGTTGTGGCAGACACCCAGTCCACTGACCCTGACGTCATAGATGTGGACCAGACACTCTACTCCTTTATGGTAAGCTTGCCCCTCTGAAATCTCAGCCAATAGGTAAAAAGGCACTACCAATTGTCCAAACATAGAGAATCAATAAAGATGAGTCGTCTGTCAGTCAACCTCCCCTGCAACAACTCAGATTAGGAATAAAGGTCCTCCTTTAAACATTCAGTAAAACTCTTACAGATGAGCCAAGAACAGTCTACTGTAGATGGGTTCAATTTTACACAAAAAAATTTAACTAATTTTTAATTTTATTTTACAAATTAATACAACTATCAGTATTGTCTGTGTTTCTATGAGTTTACTGCAGCTGTATTTTATCACCAATGAATGGAAACCTTAATTACTCAAGTTATCATCTAATCTTTGTTTTATGTATTTTGTCTGTTGGCCACTAGAAAGCAGTGCAGGGCAGTCTTTTATTTCAACAAATGGGACTGCTCAATACCTTCTGTGTGCTCTCTGACAAACGCATGTGGGTCATGTACAGACTGAGGCCACAATGCCATGGGGAAGGGACTGCGACACAGCAGTAAACAGTACTACACGTGTTTAGACTCAAGTCTTCTTTAAATTACAATTTTTTCTTCAAATGTAGTTTTTTTTTCTGATATTTGTAATTGTTTCTGAGTTATGAATTACCTTTTTTATTTATGATCTTATTATTTGAATTAGGGATATCAACGGTTAACCTTTTTATCCGATAAAGCATTAACCACCAACAACAGTTTTCTTCCGGTTATGTAGGTCGCTCTATAGGTTAATTTGCATACGCCGCTAATGGCTTTGCTAGCAGTCTGACATAAAAATGATGCGCGCTATACCAAGCCCGGTGTGGGATCTTTGACTCCAGAATGGCAGCAATGCCAAATTTAAATTGTGTGATGCTAGTCTTCAGTTCAATAGTAGTAGTCCTGGTTGCACTGTGCTACACCACATTAAGAAGCACCCGACTACCGTGCTTGAGAAAGAGGAGCTAAAAGTCAAGCTAGGCAATAAACTTAAGCAAAGCCAACAGAAAATAAGGCACAAAAAAAGTAAAATGTCAGCACATCTAAATCCTATTTAGTTGTGTTGTTAAGTTTACAATTGTTTTTTGAATTGTGGTAGATTTTATAGTGTGTAAATATGTTTCTTAATGAGGTTGCATTAAAATTTACATTCAATTTAGAATCCTTTGGATTTCTGTCTTTCAGGCACCATGTTGCTATCAGTTGGAGAAATGGCCTCCTTGTCTGAATGGTGTGTCATGTAGGGGTTGCTGCGCATTATCCACCGTAGTATGTTGCTTGGAAAGAATTCTCCTTTCTGTAGTCATGTCCAGTTTGTCAGAGCTGACAGACCCATTCTTTTTCCATCAGCTTGTTGAGTCTGATCATATCATTTGTCTTGATGTCATTTCTGTCCAGCATATTACTGCATAGATGATGGAGCTGGCTATGACAGACTGGTAGAACAAGTTGAGGAATGTTTTTACAAACTCCAAAAGACCAAACTTGCTTAGGACATATAGTTGTAGTGAGCTTTTTGAACTGGGCAACAGTGTCTGGTGCCTATCCCAGTTTTTCCACCCAGGTCGACTGTAAGGTACTGTGACTGGGGCCAGCATTGTCCAGATGTTAATGGACCCTTTTAGCAGATGGATGATTGCGTCATCGACAAGTATGTCTTTCAGGTAGGCAAACCGAAAGCGTTTCGGACTCCGAATCCAAACATCTTTGTAACCAACTCTGGGGGCTGTCTTAGTGTCATCTCGCCACCTGTCTGTCAAATGTTCAACCAGAGAGAACAACACACCTGCTTTTGAACGCTAAAGAGAAGAGGGCTTTTACTGCACAGCCTCTGGACTGGTCAGATTGTTTGGTTCCTCCCACACACGCAAAAGCAAAGCAGCCTTTCACCATTTAGTGTGAATGTCTTCCGATGAAATGAGGTATTCAATGTGCCAACAGTATACACAATTAATGAATGAGCTTGGGGTATTAATAAAAGTGTAATACCCCAAGCTCATTCATTAATTGTAGGTTGTAAAAGCACCTTGAAGTACCGTTTGTCTTGCATGTTTGGGTACACTCTTTGTGTGTCCCATCATCCTTTCCACCTCCACCCTCCCTCCCTCCCTCCTTCTCCGCCTTTTGCTCACATTCAGCCCCCCACCCCCCCTCCCGACAGCGCTTTTGCTCTCTGACCCCTTCTATCACTTTCTCTCCCCCTTTCCCACTCTTTCTCTGATCCCTTTCTTTATCTCTGACCCTGTGTTAGGTGGTGTTAGCCGGGCTCCCTCTGAGAGTCACCCATGCATGGCAGAACGGAGGCCTATACCCGCCGGGGGAGAGAGGAATAGAGGGAGAGAGGGGCATAAAGAGAGGGGATAGAGGGAGAGAGAGGGAGGACTGGAGGGAGGAATAGAGAGAGGGGAGGAATACATGTGCCTGTGTCAAAGCCTCCTGGGTCCCCCCCCCAACCAGAGTGCAGAAATCCTAATAATAGATTCCCGCTCTGCCTGTCTCACGTTGACTACCTTGCAGCTAGACACAGACACATGCATGCAAACAGAATGGCTAGACAGAAGCCACCACTCGGTAAAAGACACATGACAGCCTACTTGGCATCTGCCAAAATGCAACTAAAGGACTCTCAGACCATGAGAAATAAGATTCTTTGCTCGGATAAAAGCAAAATATTCGAACTCTTTGGTCTATATACCAAGCATCATGTCTGGAGGAAACCAGGCACCCCTCTTTACCTGGCCAGTACCATTACAGCACCATCTGTTGTGGGGCCTAGCCCCATAGGCCTGTAAAAATAAAAAGGAAATGATTACATGGAAATGTTACACTATTTGAATTGAGATTCACTGATTTACGCAAACAATCCCTTCTCTCTCCCTTGACCTTAGCGAGCCAAGGTCTTAATAAGCCAGCTGAGGTTTAAACTGGCCCCAAGCCCCCAAGAGCGTGCCATCACAGGAGGACCAGAGCAAACATCTGTGTGTTTTACTCATCTTCCCCCATCTCCCATGAGCACCTTCCCTCCACGGCGTTTCCTCTCTTCTTCTAATGGTTGCCAGCGTAGGCGGAGAAGCATGGGTCCAGGCCCGGGGCAGCAGCACTGCAGCCAATCTCTGCATTCATGAGACATGTATATCACTTGTAGAGTGTGTGTGTGTGTGTGTGTATGGGTGAGGAAGTATGCATGCAAGTTTGAATTGTCACTCTCTTGCCTTTGCATAAATGTGCGTGACCCGAGTGCGCGCACGCCATTGTTTGCGTTGTTTGTGCTTCTTTTCACTTTTGGTGGGATGAGTTTGTATGTGGTGTGACGCATTTTGTGACATTGACAGTTCACCGCTGGTGCTTTCTCCTTACTTGCTCTTTTCCCTTTCAGGGCTCCAGACTAACTTGTTGCCTTGGTTGCACTGGTGTGCCTAACTTTTTTATTTAGGTGCACCAGCACAAAATGTAGGTGCACCCAAATTTTTCCTTGCGTCGCCACAATTTCAAGGTCACCTTTTTATCACGCTCCATATACATTCATATATATTATGTAAATGATCTTAAACAAGAATAAGGTGTAGGTAAATATATTGTTTATTTGAAGCACAATCATACTGTGTATATTATATATATATATATATATATATATATATATATAAAAATCTTTTAAGTGCTTCACTGAGCTACCAAACTAAAACATTTTAAGCAAAATAAAACATTTCAAAATAGAAAGTGCTACTGTTTAAAAGTGCTTCCCTGAACTGAGACCTAACATTTCATGGCTCAAAGTCTTATAGCGGGTCCCACCTTGCTGTCCCATGCCCTTCAGATGGCCAACACCTGTAATTTGGCCTTCTTGCCCTATGGCCTTGGCTAAATCATCTTGCCACACTCTCCCTAGCATCAAAATCCTAGCTCCATGGGTTAGCTCCATGACCCAGCTTCGTAACTCAGGGGTCCGCAATTCATTTTTACAAGGGGCCACATGAGAAACCTGAAATGTGTTGGAGGGCCTCATCAATTTGCTCACTATTCATTTTCTCCCATTGTAAAAAGCAGTAAAGTATATATTTTGATTAGCTGCTACTGGTTATCAGAAGAATAAGGATATTCTGTAAATATTTATATAAATATTTTAGATTTTGGTGTAGGTCAAATAGGAAAGATTATAGAAGTAATAAACAGTATAAACAACAACAGTGTTTCATTTTATTTGTAACCAGTTAATCTTCACAAACACTGAAAAGTTGTTTTGCAGTATGTTAAATATGTGGAATTGATCAACTTTATACAAAAAGCAGTACGTTTTTTCAGTTCATTTTGTTCTGTGAGAGAAATCCAGTGGGCTTGAACAAGTGCATCGAAATCTGTCTGAATGTCTGAGGTGGATATGCGAAGGACAGCTGACAGGTAATGATCAGGGTCTGCAGTCAAGTTCTTATTATGTCCGCGTTAGTTTTTCTTCTTCACAGCTTTCACTTTGACCTCAGTAAACAGATACTTAGAAGTCCATGTCTTGTTAAAAGTTAATCAGTGGCAAAGTTTTTCATTTTCGAGGGCTAACCAACAGCTAACTCCTGTCGGCGAGGTTGCGCAAGTGCACATATGTAAATCGCCTGATCACTGTAGTCTTTCAGGACTACATATTTACTACCGCTCAACACATTTATTGTGAGTTCAGCATTCTCACTATTGTTTTTCAACTTCTTAGTTCTTCCGCCGTTTTTTGGCCTTTAACTCGTTCTGCATACTTTAACCGATTCCTACAACTTTTGTATCAAAACGTTCAGCTCCTTCAGGAGATGATGGCTATGACTTTTGGTATTTCTCACTTTTATACTTTTTAAGACATTAAGGTTTTTGTGCAAATTATTCTCCCATTAAAAGTAATGGTAAATCCTTTCAAATCATTAAAAAGCTTCCTCCTCTTTCAAACGTAACTACTTCAGCTTACTTTCAGCTAGAGACACCATTCAACCTTTAAAATGTTCACAAGACATTCAGCTATTCCCAAATGATTCAGCTTTTTCAAATGTTCAGCCAATTATGAATTATGACAGTTTGAAATACATTAAAATGTTTGCTCCTTCTTGATTTTTACGAATGAGCAGCAAGCAGAGTGGCACACTCTGCTTGCTGCTCTTTTTCTGATATTCAACTAATTTGTCAAACAAATTCCTCTAACGTTCATATAGTTTAACTTACAGAAACAAGTTATACCTTAAAATGTAGGAAAAATTGTCCTCTTTCAGCCAATGTAACTACTAAAGAGCTCACATTTACAGATTTTCAGCTATGAGCCTTGAAGCGAGAGCAGCCTTTCAAATTCTCTCACTAACTTCAATGGAGAGGTGAGTAAAATCAGTCAGAGAAAGCAAGAAGGAACAAGATTTTGAAACTGCCGATAGAGTCGTATTTCTGACCGCACAGACATATAAAGGACATCTCTGGTTTCGGCAGAGTCTTGGGTCTCGGAAAATATCCTTATATTTTGGATTGGACGTATAGTTTTGCGTCTAGGTCAACTTGTTTGAGGTGTGGATGCTAGGTAAATGTTCGTTTTTCTCTGTCTAGCTCGTTAGCTATCACAGCTGCGCCATCACCGTGGCAACCAAACAAACAAGCACAAGGAAAGCAAAAGGAACACGTTTTTGAAACTGCAGGTAGAGTCGTATTTCTGACTGCACAGACATATAAAGAATATCTCTGGTTTCGGCAGAGTCTTGGGTCTCGGAAAATATCCTTATATTTTGGATTGGACGTACAGTTTTGCGTCTAGGTTATCTTGTTTGAGGTGTGGATTCTAGCTTCATTTCTCTTATTCTCTGCCCTCAGCGCGTTAGCAATCATAGCTGCACCATCACCGTAACGACAGACACGCACCACTCAGTCTCTCACACAGGTGATTGGTACGTTTACTTGACCATGAGAAACACGATTACTAGCAATTGTCGATTTATGCCAATAATACGATTACTCCGTTTACATGTGTAATTAGTTATGCGATTACTCAATAAACACGTCTACATGATTCTTTTTTATTAATCGTTGTATGCTCCACGGACAAAACTTGCACCATCATCCTTCTGCAACAAAGTGTCGCCGTGTCTTCCTGTATCGGCCCTACTGCTGTATGTTTCATTCCATCAACACATTGAATCCAACTAAGAAAGCCGAGTAAACGCATAGGCTACATCTGCTACTGCTAATACTATCCCAACTATAATTTAATCTGTTAAAACGATAATATTCTTGTTACGACTAGCTAGCCTACTTCTTCTTCTGTTTAACAGTTCAGCTTTCAGCTTCTCCCACATTGTAGGCTATTTTAGCTCTTAGCTTTGTTAAGATGATGCAGTTCAGCTTCCACACTGCCTCTTTTGTGTGACTCACACATTTTTGAAATTCATTTCAGCTTGCGGGTATTTTCTCATTTCTCACTTTTATACTTTTTAAAATATTAAGGTTTTTGTGCAAATTATTCTCCCTTTAAAAGTAATGGTAAATCCTTTCAAATCATTGTTGGAATGCTGCTCCAGTCCCTTTCAAAAATACCTTTCGGTTGCTTTGAAGCTTCAGCTTATAACTTTCTACTAAATTTTCACTATTTTCAGCTTTTTTAGCATGGTCAGCTATCCCCATTCAGGTTTTCAGCATTCTCACTGCTGTTTCGCAGGAACAGCCCTTTCTAGTTTATTTTAAATTTTTGATTTACCTCACGCGGGCCGGATTGAGACAGCCTGTGGCCGGTTATGGCCCCGGGCCATACAATGCCCAGGTCTGCTAAACTGACTCTCTGGTGCTCAAATCGTAATTTCAATCACACAGCACGGAGCTACAGGAATATCTGGACCACAGCCAATCAGAGGCAAAGACCCGCCCCATCTCTGTCTCTGATTGGTTTAGACCACGATATGATCCAACCATGAGTGTCAGTTCCGTCTTAGGATAACAAACGCTTCGTTTGTGGAGAGACAACGGATGCGAGGAGGTTAGGTGCACCGGTGCGACCTAGGAAAAAATTTAGTCGCACCCGTACACATTTTGGTCGCATAGTGCGACCAACTCTAGAGCCCTGCCTTTCTTTCTCTCGCTCTCCCTCTCTTCCCCCCCCCTCTCCATCCCCTGCTCACTTTGGAATCGGCCATTAAGTAGCCCTGTGAGCTTGCGGCATTAGCTGGGTTCACTGCTTCTGAATGGATGGGTTAGCAGCTGAGGCTACGTCAGCATCTCACCCAGGACCTCAGAAACACTATAGGAGCGAGGGGAAAGGGAATTCTCCCAGGCTCCATTGATATAGGCATAGACCCCGTGGCCTCGAAATGGAGTCTTGTGCTGAGCACATTCAAGTTCACAGGTAAAAACCTCAAGAGGCAAACTCCACCATCCCTCCAGGAACAGGCTCGTTTTCATGTTAAGTTTTGAGAACTAGTGAAAGTCGAGGGACTGAAGTCAGGACAATGACTGGTGTGTGTATTTAACTTAACTGAATGAAGCAATGTTTTAAAATGATTTTATAGTCCATAGCAAGGGCTAGAATATTTTCGTTCAGTAGATTGTTTTTCTTTACACTTTGTAGAGTACAAGTTGTCCAGACTCCAAGTTAAAGTTCATATAACACTACATTTAAAAAGAGGTCTTCCTAAACTTCTTAAGGAAACATGAATGAAACCGTTCATTGCATCCTTTTGGTGCTGGGGTGTGAAAAATACTTTTGTTTTTAAACTACACTTCAAACCAGACCTGTGACGGTAGCTGTTTGAGTAATACATGAACATTAAGGTATTGTGAATGTTTTATGAAAACCTTCATCAAGGAAAGTGTCTATCTTCTCGTATACGTCTGTACAGCCTGCACTCATGTCTCCATAGATGACAGTGAGAGAAGAGACAGGGTTACAATGTCAAGGCATAGGGATAAATACAGCCAGACAGGTCTATTACAGGTGTTGGGGATACCTGAAAGGCAACTGGTGCCTTTCTGTTAGCCTGTGGTTCCTGGTTTCCATCTAATGCCAGGGCCTATTGTAATCATTTGATATCACGTCAAGTGAAAATCCCAGACGTGAAACGACTCCAAAGCGACAACAAAAATTTTTATGTGACACGTGCCTGTTTATTAGATGTCAAACGTTTGGGCTTTAGTTACATGTACTGGCTACCATAAGCCTTTGCTGTGAATCAGGCTTCATCAGACAAGATATCTCCAACCAACATGGTTCTATAAATGTCTGTTTGTCTATGTGTATGAAGAGTATTGCGGTATGGCTCTCCATCTAACCATTAGAAAGTTCTAGTGTCTGTGTGTGGGATCATATTATGTCTGTGTGTGTGTGTATGTATGTGTGTGTCTATATATGTATGTGTATAAGCACCTGCCAGAGCCTTCCTCCTTCCTTCCTGTTCAGGAAAGTACAGAATATTGGATGGCTCGGAGGTGTGGATAGCAGATTTAAGTGCTGTAGCAGAGCACGAGTGACAAGGCATGGCGGAAATGGCTAAAGATAGACACTGCTCCAAGGGAGGCATACTTTCCAACAGGAGAGCTTTCAGAGATTTCCTAACAGCCGGAGAATGAAGCACATACACTCCTGACACCTGAGGCCTTAAATGTTCGGAGTATTTCCCTTGATTTTGTTCAGGGATTTGGACAGTTTGCATTTGTATGTCTTTTGTTTCAGGAGGTGTGTGCGTGTGTTGAACTCCATGGCCTTGCTTGCGTTTGCTGTAGTATTAGGTTACGTTGCGTGACATTTCCTAACTGCTTGATCTGTCGGCGACAGGGGAGTCAAAACGGAAACTGTCTCGGGACATAGAGTACGTCTCTTTTGTCGTCAGACACCCGGCAACCCTGGGCTCCGGTGGCAACATTGGCATGTGTGCGTCCAAACATGATCGCACTCATGAAAGATACAGGAGGGGCAAGCCTTATCACTTATTCAGCAGGGTTCTCTCTTAGTTTCCTTCCTGCTCTTATCCTATCTTCTGCCCCCCTCGTCCTCTCTGACACTCTATCTTAACACCTTACGCAATGCTCACTGCACAAAGCACTCCGTTGATGCTTGAAGGCTGTGCTCGATGGAAGTCACTTGGAACGAAAAAGCCTTTCTAATGGTTTTCCCTCACTGTCTCTGTATGTAGATGTCGTGGTTTTAACTCATTTTTTTGTGTGATTTGTTGGTATACATTCTACTCCAAGGCATTACCAATCAGCCCTTGCTTTTAACCAATGTGCACACCAATAAAAGCTACTGCCAGAGCTGTCTACGGTATGTGCTCCCTTGTGTTTGGGATGCAATCTCATTCTCAAAATCCAAGCATGTTTGATATCTGATCCACTTCTACTTGAATCCATAAAAAGCCCTGATCTCCCGTCCTTTTTTCATATTCTATAGTCTCTCTCAATTGGTCATGTTTCCTGGCCCATAATGTACAAGTTTTAGCTTAGCTACTTATATCAGTTTGTATATTTATTGAATCAGAGACATAGTGCTGAAGCTTCATTAGATTCTTCTTCAGAATCACCTAGTTTAGCTACCATCTGATCTCTAAATGTGAACCCCTTCAACGGTTGTGCGGCCCGTGTGTCGGGCGTCCAATAACGTATGTCTTTAAACGTGCTCTTTAAGAACAGAGTGCTCACCTTTTGTTCTCCCTGTGCAAGACTTCCCCTCCGTATGTCCTTTCTTTCTAAATGTGCTCTCTCAAAAGCACAGGCTGTGCCCCAAGGGGCCTCTGCTGAGAATTCGCTGACAGTCAGTCAGTGCGGAAAGCTAAAAATAGAGTGCACAGGTCTATTACAGGTATTGGGGACATCTCAAAGGCAAATTATGCACTTGTGTTTTCCTGCTTGCCATTGCTGTGTCTGAGGTGAGAGGGGTAGACAATGGAACTAAAACATCTCCCGGATGTTTTAATAATACTGGTGGTTTTCATCCTAAAGTTGTAAAGTCTTACCATTGTTATATCTTAATAATATGAATATAATAATGTATTCATTTAGACGCTTTTATCCATAGGTTTGTATGAGCTTTGAACCTAAAACCTTTTGATTTGCAATGAAATGCTCCACCACTGAGCTATGTCCTTAATCCCCTGAATGAGTTTCGGATTCACAAGTGAGAGTTACTTTCTCTCTGTTCCTTACAACAACAACACATGCGTCACAATCAATGCCCAAACACGGATGTCACTTTGTCACATGAGGTCCTTACAACAAGGACCAACATTTTGGGCAAAACCCAAAATGTAAACACTAATTAAACGCAGGGTAAGTAATGTTGTTGAGAAGCACTTTGTCATATTTGTTGAAATAAACTTCCCATCCTTACAGCAACCAATAAAGCTAAAGGGGGTCAGATGGCTGTGCGGTTAGGGAGTCGGGCTATTAATCAAAAGGTTGTTGGTTTGATTCCCGGATGTGCCAAACGACGTTGTGTCCTTGGGCAAGGCACTTCACCCTACTTGCCTCGGGGGGAAATGTCCCTGTACTTATTGTAAGTCGCTCCGGATAAGATCGTCTGCTAAATGACTAAATGTAAAGGTTTGACACTAAAATGAAATCAATTGTGGGGGATTGTCCTCGATTTAGCTTATTCAGTACAGTGGCACAGGAGACTGTCATATAAGTAGTTTAGCTTTTTTTGGTGGCCAAGCGGCGAAGCCACCTTAAGTGTTTCTACCTTTTCTTATTATTATTATTACACATCTGTCATGGGAGTCTATGGCAGCCCCAACCACATGATCAGAAGTTGTGAAATTTGGCACACTCTTTGGGACCAGTCCCCTCATCAATTTCACCAAGTTTCATGTCTCCTATTCCAACCATCTAGCGCCACCAATGGGTCAAAGTTGAAGGTGTGTTTACACATGTTACTTTTGAACCATATGCCGCATTTTCCAAAATTAGGTATCGTTGGATTCCCTGGATCAAGATGAGTTCAACACACTCTATGACATCATACCCAGTTATATAGATTCTCCGCCATTTTGAATGTAAAGGAATGGAACACTACAATTCTTGTCGAATCTTCTTCAAAATTGCCACAGAGGATCTTCAGACCAAGCCTCACAAAAGTAATCCCCTGGAGCTTTGATTTTCGCAACCATTTGTTAGAAACAGCCAATCAAATTCAGCAACTGATCTTGAAAAAGGGAAGTGAGGTCATATCTTAGCGAATCTTTGGTGCATTGACTCCAAACTTGGTGCATGGATTCATGACCCTGTTATTGAGAGGACCGAAAAAACTTAGTGTCATTTGAGCTAGGGGGCGCTACAATAGGACAAAATTGTGTTTTTACCAATAACTGTTGATTTGTTTGTCGTATTTAACCCTTGTGCAGCCTTCGGGTCACATGACCCAAAGGTTCATAACGAACCATCGTTGTGTTTACCCAATTTTACCCAATACAAAAACAAATTAAAATAATTTTCTTTTAACCTTTGCAATGTGGGGGGTCTGAGACAGCCCAACGGTTAAAAGAAAATGCTTCACTTTGTTTTGTATGCGGTAAATTTGTCGCAATACGATGGTGGGTCACAATGACTGATGGGTCAGAATGACCCGAAGATAACACAAGGGTTAAGTGATTCCTATGTCTCGTGATATCTTAGGAGATCCCGTGTCTGACGCATGTTAACTCTTGATACCAGACAAATTGATGAGGCCGCCATTTTTTATGAATGAATAAAACCTTTTTCCCTACTCCTACACAATGTATCCAATATTCACCAGATTTGGCACAGATTATCTGCAGACCACAATCACCTTGATATGTCAAAATATGACAGCTTTTCTAACTTGGGTCAAGTCTGACAATGCTTCCCACAGAGAATAGCTCATTGGGATAAGACGGGTCAGAAGTGCAAGGTCATAGGTTCGAATCCAGCCACAGTCATCAAGCATGTCATGATACTGGTTTATCTGTTTAGTGAAGCCAGGTATGCCACAGTAGCTGTCTAGCAGTATAATCATAATGGCCACGATAATGTTTCATTCTCAGGGGATTTATACTCAAGAAGAGTCAGATTTATTGTGCTTTGTAGATATGTTTCCTCTAACCTCTAGGGGGGCGATCCCGTGTTTGACACATGTTAACTTGTGATACCAGCCGAATTGATACTGCCATTTTGAATGAATTAATAAAACGTTTTTGTCCTACCCCTCCTACAAAATGTATCAAATATTCACCAAATTTGGGACAGATTATCTTCAGACCACAATCACCTTGACATGTCAAAATAGGACTGAATTACAGCTGTTTAAACTTGGGCCAAATCTGACAACCGCTTGCCACAGGAAAAACTGCTTATATTTTTAACCAGTAACTGAACTCTGTGATTTCCAGCACTGAGAATAGCTCACTAGGATAAGTTGGTGTCCTGGCAACGTCAGAGGTTAGAATCCACCCAAAGCCGACGAGCTTGTCATGTCTCTGATTCTCTGTTTAGCGAGACTGTAAGCCACTGCAAAGGAAGCCAGGTACACCGCACTCGCTAGCTAGCTGTAGTCAAGCTGTATATAGTCAATGCAAGCCTCACACAAACTATCAAATGATTTTAGATTTTCGAAACCGTTTCGATCGGTACAGCCAATCGAAATCGGCAGCAGAGCCGCCAAACAGAAAGTTGTGTCGTATCTCAGCAAATCTTTGATGGATTCACGCCAAACTTGCTGCGTGTACTTGGAACCCTCTTCTGAGGATGTCGAAAGTTTCTTCTGGGTCATCTGACCTGCTTGGCCACCCCATTGATGCTTGCAGCTATATTTGTATTTATTTTTTTATACTACAATGTTTTAGACAGTTGCACACTGGGACATGGTGGGGCTCACAATAAAACCCTAATGTTGTGTAAGGCAAGGGTTGTTGGTCTAGATTGATTAATACATTGTCACCCTTTTAGTGTAGTTAATTGTGTCCTATTGAATTTATGAGTTGTCTGCATCTGACCCTATCCGTTCTATGGCTTTGTGTGAAAACCGGCTACCTGTGTTGATGGTGCTATTTCTGGGTGAGTGTGGGAGGCTGAGAGCCTGTGGCCTGTTGCACTGTGTGGGTAGATCAAATGAAGCACCACTCTGCCACTGGCTTGGATTGGTCTTTTCAATATGTTGCACTACAAACTCCAGAGACGAGAATTATTTATTTATTTTGAGATCATTTATCTCCAACAAACGTTGTTTTTCCAGATGAGGATTGCTGACAGGTGAAGGTCAGTTAACAGGGATCACAGAACAGGTGCACTTGGAGAACGTAAGGGTTTCAAATGGCTCTTACAGTGGGTTTTGTTTATTTTAATATTGCTCATAATTTTTCCTGTACTTGTTTCTGTAGTGTGGGAAAGCGACTTTTTAACTTCCATGTTTAAGATGGGTCGGTAAGGAATTACATTTTTCCCATAGCATGTTCCAGCCGTCATTATTCACATTTATACTGATACAAGAAGCTGATGGAGTCGTGTCAAATGTTCTGTATCAAACTGTCGATATACGCTTAGTTATCGTAAAATAGTCGGATAATGAAAGCAAGTACGGCATATTACAAAGAAAATTGTGTGTGGTTTGATTGAAGTTTTCTGCAGAAGGGAAACAAATTCACTTCCTGTGAGAGGAAGGAGCCCAAAGGGGTCATGGTCTCTCCGGAGGTATGGAATGAAACCCAACCCTGGCTGAGTCCCAGGTTAAGCCATCATCAGTGGACTGTCCAACAGACCACCTGTTAAGAAGCCATTCATCTGTGCCCCATTGTCCAAAATAAGTTTGGTTACTAGTCCTGAATGAACTTCCCACAAGTCAATCCCTAATGGTTTTGCCAAATAAGTCCAGATCCAGAGCAAAAACCAAGTTCACTTGACCCCTTGTCTTGACTTTTTGCTAACGCATCAGCTACCCACGTCCATCCCAGAGACTTTCCGAACTCAGCCAATCCAGCTAATTTCATTCATTGTGTTTTACCCTCTTCAAAATGGCCCATGGTCTGCATAGTAATGTGAAATTTATAACCTGTTTTATCCCCCTGATATCTGCAGACTAACCATTACTTTTGAGTTCTGTTTTTTTATTTAGATTAATTTGTATCCAGGTCAAGATTGTGCCAAAATACCAGATCTATACATGGCCACTGCCTTACTTTTGCCATATAAATACAGAAAAAGTTATTTGAACCAATGTTTTCTTTGTTAAGGTATTGGACTTAAAATTCCCCAAATTAAATCTGATTAGCTTTTTGTTGGTGTCAGTTAGACTAGTATGTGTGGGAATGCAGGAAAGGTTCGATGGCTCCAAGTCTGGATCTGGAAAAGGATCTGGTTTAGCCTGGGACTCCTATTGTTTTACTTAAGGGGAATTAGCACATGGCAGGCAGCTTATAGTAAATCGTGAGTTCCCACAGGTGCTTTGCAGAATGTTAGGTATAAGCTGAAAGCAGATTAGTAGGCATTTGTTGAGCAACGCAGCTTGGCCCTCAGTAAATCCCTCAGTGACCCCTCCTGTTCCAGCAACTTTCTGTGTATTGATGCATTTTGCCTCGTTTTCTGAGGCTTTATGAAATTAGAAGTCGCTTAATTTCACTGTACTTAGCATTCTTCGAGTATTTTCCCTCTCAATCCTCCCGCCAGTGTGTGTGTTTTATTCATGTGGTCAACTGTTTGCTATTTTCCATTTGTTTGTCCCACCTGTTATTTTTTGCAGTGTGCTACAATGTGAATAGGATGGCTGGTCTGTGTGTCCTAAAATCTGTGATTATGCCTGGCCTTGGAATTTTGTCTAAATAGCTTGAACAGATTCCACTGTCCTACATGCATGTATACACACATTCTGACATGCACTCTACACCTCTCCAAATGGCATATTACCTTCTCTGTCCAGATCTTTTCTATAATTGCATGTCTGCCTTTCCTTTCCCTCCTTCATCCTCATTCCTGCACTCACCTATTTCCTCTATTTATTAACTGATTACTTGCTATATTTATTTATATAAATTAGGAATAATTGTACCCATAATAGATATAGATTAAATATAATGAAAAAGTATACAGATGTTGTTGTAAAAAACTAAGAACAACTCAGAATCTTATCCCTGTTACTATTGTGTCTAGGTCCCCTTGTGACCATTGTTTTTTTACTTACTGTAATTGATCCTAATTAAAGGAAGTCACCCATTTTATTCTGTTTCCACCAGTGTATTTTTAGAACAGTCTTTGTCCTCTGTAGAGAATTATAAGTACCACTTCAAAGGCCCAAATCGGAATTGATGGCATTACCTTTTTCAGAGAACCTTGTGATGATGTTCCAAGGCACATGTGAGGGCAATCACTCAGAATGCACAAACAACAAGCAACATACTGATGTCTTATTTTAGCATGGATCAATCAGATTAGGCCCCCAGAATCAAATTACCTTTTTTTCCTGGAATTTTCCTGAGCAGGAGTCATATGTTTTTATGACATGTGTTTTCACATTTTTTGTTAATTAGACTAATTTTCTGAAATGCACATCTAGATCAGCTGCATTTGACTTCCTTGGAGTGTGTCAATTCTGAATTGTGGGTTGTTTTGGGTCATGGTTTGAACCAGGTCAGCCAAATTCAATAAAATCAAAATAAACCAAGACAAATTACTCAAATGTTCCTGCTCAAAAATAAATGAAAAAATTAAGAAAAAAAGTTATAAAGTATTTCAACATTTTTGACTGCCAGTGATTTACAGAAGAAAGAGAAAGCTCGTCTAGAATTTTCAAAGGTTAATTAAAAGGCCACCCACAGATATATCATTGAAATAAACCAGATCCATAGTACACAAAACCTCAGAATGGGTAAAATGTTCAAATGTTCTGGTTGTTGCTTGACAACAACCAGAATCAACTCTGGGACAGAATGTCCATAAGTGGACCAGCTAAATTCCAGACTTGGAACCTGAGAGAAAATCTGTATGGAGATCTCAAGATTGCAGTTTACCAACATGTTCCGTATTCCACTTGAAATGTTTTTTTGAAACTGCCCAAATCCAGGTATGCAAAGCTTTTAGAGGCATACTCGAGAACTCTTTATTTGGTAATAAGCCATAGGTAATATCCTCTGTTCTGATGCTGTGTTGAATGATAAAAACAACTCCCTTCCTTCACCTTTTTGGCTGAAGGGTCAGGTTGTCACTCATTACTAATGCCCTTAGAGAAAGACAGTTAGACGGGGTGCCCTTTTGTGCTAAAACCTATTTAACCTTTGTCAAGCTTGGTGGCCTCAGCCCAGACTTCAACAGTGGGGAAAGCTCTTCCAGAAAGATGTTTGCAGATAAATTTGATTCAGTCGCTTGGCCACAGTGAGCATAGGTGAGAATCACATATTGAAAGCTTAGAAACATCTGGAGCTGTTATAATGGTCATGGGAGACATGTTGGTATTGCATCATTAAAGTTTTTAGAAGATCAATGTTAACGTTTATGGATTAGTTACTTTGCCTTAGTTTCAGTACATTTGACCCCACATGCACAAACGACTTGTTAAAAATCTCTTTGCAAAGACACCTCCTGCACTTTGGGGAATGTGGCTTAGTAGGAGAGTATCCTGTTGTTGGGGTGGGATATTAGCAGTGGATGTCAGCCATATTTAGCTCTCCAACTGGGAGCACCCTGTGACTTGCCGTTCTGAAGCCTAGGTCTGTAGCTTGTCATTCTAGCTGGTCTCCCATAAGTGTGTACTGCTTGTTACGAGGGTTTAGTTTGTGTACTCTCTCCACCATGAAGACAGCAGCAGTGAGCATGCTTCATCTTAACTGCACACCGACAGAAACAAATGTAACATGCACCCCCATGGAGGGGTAAACAAGCACCCACTATCCCATCCATGCTGTGGCTTATCTGTCGCATTGCCTCTTTTTCTGCAGAAATTCATTTTTCTCGCCACACATCCAACTATTTTCCATGTACCACACAAACACATACATAGATACACCACTCCCTACCAACCTATTGGTGAATCCCTTACTTGGTAAGTCTTGAAGAAACCACTCAATAAAAGATAGGGAGGCGGTGTGTGCCACAGACTTCTTAATGATGCACCACAAAGTCCTCTTGCAAATACCGAGGCCAGGAGCAGCTCTCTCCTGTCCCCCCCCACTGACACTGTGAAGGGCAGAGGCTCAGCGTGACCTCTCAGCTCCTGGAGCTCGACCTGCCAATCAACCTCCCCATTCAAAGATTTTCTTCCCACATTCTTCAATTGCTGATGGCTGGTGGCAAACGTCGTCACATGTTCATTCTGTAGAATATTTGATCCTTCCTTTATTTTTCCTTCCTCTTCATATTCCTCACTGTCTGTCTCACAACTAATCTCAGATCTCTTGATAGTTTCAAGAACCATTATGTAACACTTAAGACTGTCTGCTCGTTACTACCATACATCATACAACTCACTACTAGCGTAACAGGTCGTAGTCGTGCTGCTCGGCAGTCCTCACAATCTTTCCCCTCGCTGGCACTCCATCCTCACGACTACTAGCCAGCTACGCCAACGAGAAGCTAGCTTTTCACTGGCGTGGTGGACTGCATTTATATCTGAGGAGTGAGTTTAACCGATTCACATCGGTTCCACAAGCACAAGTATTTAAAAAAATCCAGTGCTTCTTGTATTGGCTGTTAGTGCTTTAGTCATGTCTGAGAATAATTAAGAATTAATGAGGTAGTAACATGCATACAGATTTAAAATATGCTTTTACTTTGGGGGTTTTTGTCTGCCCCAAAATATGTTACTGGTAAACCCACATTGAAACCTGGTTGTTGGTGTCAAAGGGGTAACACTGGCAGCTGTTTTGAAACGTGTCGTTCGGTTTTCCCACCAACTTTTGAGTAGTTGCGTGTCACTGAGCTTTGTTGCCTAAAAGCCTTGCCTACGACTCACACATTGGGATTTCAGTTAATGGGTGTAGACCTTGTGTCCATTCAAATTGAATAAAACTTTATAAGGGGCTTTAAAGTGGGCTAATCTTTTGCAAAGCACAATGACGACCATTCGCTTAAAGGATTTGCCTCCACTTCAGACATGGGTGGGAAAGTGTGTCTGAAAAACCACCAGTTTTAGCGATTACTCTCTTTAGTAGGAGTCTTATTTCTCTTCCAAGAAACCTCCCAAGTAAAACTGTTTTGATCTGTGCAAACCGTCTTATCGCTAGATGCCAATTAACTGTATTTAGCACAAATCGTGTTTTTTGACAATGCAACATGATGCTTATCTATCACCTCACACAAAAGCATGACAAACTCATTCTAGAAACACCTCACTTTGACGTGGAATATGAAGTTGCCAATGTAAAAAGACGCTACTAACAGAAATGGTCAAAAGTAGGTTCAAATGTTACCCACTTCAGGTGAGTTCTCACTTTGAGAGAGGAAGCGGTGCGTGATAGGTGTAGGTACATGTTGGCCTATAGAGAGAGAGAGAGAGAATGCTTAGAATGTGAATGCTGTTTTGTTTTTTAGTCCCTGAATTTGGAAAAAGAGTGCTCATTGTCTCATGTCAAGTTGCCATGCACACAACGTCATGGGAGTAACTACTTTGTGGAACAGAAACTATGAGGATTCCAATCAATATTACAGAGTTTGTTGAAACTTGGGAAAAAGTAAAAGCTACAATTTAGTAGGCTAATCTGTCTTTTATCAAGTTTGCTACACGTGCTGCGATTTTCAACAACAGTTTACTGTTAGCAGTGAGCATGGAACACAAGCTGGGGCACAAAGTAGCAATCTCTTCTGTGTCACTCCATAATACTGTTTAGTATAAATCCTTTGTAGAATTTATAGACAATGGCATCAGTATTCCCTCTTCATGGCCTGACCGTTGTGTCTGCTAGGCTTATACGATATCCGCTCAGAAAGGCCCCCTGGCGGTTGTTTTGGCTGACCCCTGAAAATAAATATGATGAAAAAAAGAAGCCATTGAGCCAAGCCAAGAATTGAAGTCAATCCCAATTACATGTTCAAACATTCAAACCCCAATGTAGAAAGTAATTAATTGGATTGTGAACTTAATACAACTATATGAATTGAAACATTTGAAGTGTCTGGATGAAAATGTTTTTAGTAGACACATATTAACATTTTAAAGTACATATTTCTGTCCATAGAAGCTATGGGGAAAAATAAAAAAAATAGTCAGACTGCAGCCTATGCTGCTCTGACATACACATTTTACATTCATGATGACTCACGTGAATGCAGCTCTTTCTTCACCGTTTTTATTTAACCACGCATACACATTCCAGACAGTGAAATCCATTTAATGGGTCACAGACTGACAAAGAGATAATTTAGCAGAAGTGGGAAGAGGAAAAATAGTGAGAGAGGAAGAAAGAGAGGAAGTTGACAGTGCTGACAACGGTAAAATATGTGGAAGAGCAAAAATACAGGAAGGGAACAGGAAAAAAACACCCATTACCTAAAATAATTAAGAAGGCCTGGCATGCAAGTGTATAGCTAAACCCACTCCAAAAGTAATCTGACATAGGGAATCATTCTGAATTCAATTGAATTTCCTCTTCCCTGTCTGATTGCATGTTGACTACCACTAACTGACACATGGGAGCATACACTGTATAGTTGTGGCCAAAAGTATTGGCAGTGACAAATGTAGTGTTTTGCTAAATGTTTTGGTCCAGTATTTGTAGATACTTTTTTCACGTTTCTGTGGTATACTGGAAAACAATAATACACATTTCATACGTTTTAAGGGTTTTTATTGGCAAAAACATCAAATATATTGAGTCCCCACTTTAATAGCAATAAGCATGCTCTTTTAATCAAATCAGAAGGATAGGGACTTCACCTGACTCCCCCCCCCCCCCCCCCCCCCCCAGAAACATATTTGTTAATTGCCTCGGGGGAATGTCCCTGTACTTACTGTAAGTCGCTCTGGATAAGAGCGTCTGCTAAATGTAAATGTAAATATAAATCAGGCTAAACCATAGTAAGTTGTTTGTGTAGTCTACACAGCAACAATTGTAGCTAATAACCTCAGCTCATTCAAAGCCAAGGTAGAATTATCCCTGCAAAACTGAGGTAGAATAATCATTTATTATAAAAATGTCATATAAGGAATTAAACCAGAATGGGTGTTTATTAACTTGCAGACATGCAAATCTGGTGGCACAGACGTTGATTAACTGAGGTGACTACTGCCATGAGACATGATGCTTTGGTGTGGTGTGTAAGCTACATAAACCAATGCTCTGGAACCCATTTGGTGAAAGAACCAGTGCAAATACTATTTTCAGCCAATGACTGTTCCTTACGTTTGATAGATGAGCTTCTTAGATCTCTTACAGTACATAATTCTTGCAGCAGGGGAAGCTTTTGTCCTTGGGTTGAGCCAAGCTCTGTGTTGTCTACCTCTGATGTTCCTATTTGAGCTTTTGCAATACCACCAGATCACATATTACCTCTCTAAAATGTACCTGTGCCTACTGTCAATCCAGCACATCATCCACACTCAGGCTGAAGGACTACAGTAATTATTCATTTCCGGCTGGGAGGGCTGTAACACCAGCCGCTCAGAGCTAGCCAGATGTAATGTCATGCCCCATGTCCAACTTGTAACCCAATGTTAATGGAAGGCCATGTTCCTGATCTGATGCATTACAGGCCTGCCACATAGCTGTTTTTGTTGCCATCGTCTCCAGCTTCTCCCACTCACACGCACGCGCTCTTGGCGAGCTTTGTGACAGATTCGGATTCTCCCAGGGTCTTGTGACAGCTGACTAGAATGTGGTTGTCGTGGCAACACCGTGATGCCCGACTTGACCTTGTTCACGTTAAGCTATCACCCATGTCCCTATTTTAAACATCGTTAATATCTCCATCTTATTTTGCTGCCAGTGAAAATTCACTTGAGTATTTGATATATGTCTTCTGAAATGGGGAGTCATTTCCCTCTCACCACTTCTATCTTTCTCACTTCGTTGACAGTCACTCTATCATTATCTGCGTTTCAGCCGTCTGAGCGCTAGAGTCTCACTGTGATTTAGACTCAGTCGCGATGTGTCAGTTCCACCTTCAGGGACGCCAGCCAGACACGGGAGACTTGACCTCCGCTTCCCATCCACGATGACTCATCCAACCACAACATTGAAAGGGGGCGGGGCCTCAGAGGTTCATCTGGAACCCAGCCAGTCACAGTCGCATGGAAGGGGATGCCCATTTAACATCCGTCTGCCAGCGGTAAAACAACAAGTTGTGAAATTGAATAATGCCAAATCTACTAGCTAATAGTTAAAAAAGAAAATAAAAACATGAATATTCACTGACACAAACGTGGACAATGTCAAAAAGCTGTCACAAGGTTGTTGCTTCTTAGAGTACTGTACAGTAATGTAGCACCTTACTGATCCAGGAGAGGGTTAAGTTTTGGACACAGTGTTAAAGTCGTAGGCGAGGTCACGACAAAATAGAATATTTAGAATCTCAAAATACAGCAGCCTATGCTGCAGTCTGACATACACATTTTACATGGATGCAGCCCTTTGCATTACCCTCATTTAACCACGCATACACATGCTAAACACAATCACAGTTATTGATGTATTTATTTAGGATCTCGCTCTGTTTTCTTCTGCACTGTGTCTGAGTTGCTTGCCTCAGGGCCAGTCAGGGGAGGTCGAACCTTCCCAGTGTTGCTCTGCGTTTGAGGTGACAGCCTCATGTCACCTCAGTCTGTCTCCTGGGGTAGATACCTCTTGTGTCTTGCTTCTGTCAGCACATGCCACACCCCTTCCTTCTTGATTTCCTCTCCACTTGTGAACAGAAATGTTGGGTATGTGTGTGGGCGTGCACACAGGAGGTTGGAGATACCAGTCAACCTGTTATCAAACCATGGCGTCTCAGTGCAGTTTTTTTTATTGCTGTGACTTATTTAATGTTCTCATTCGAGGCAAACGGACCTAACCGCCCAGTCACACAGACGGTGACAAAATACACAGATAGATAAAAGCTTGAAACCGGATATTTCAGTCAGCATGTGTGGGCGGTTGTGGTGCCGAGTTATGAAACGAAGGTTAGAGATAGACGGAGGGAGGCAGGGAGAGAAAAGCAGAGATATAGAGGAAGTAGACAGTTCCTCTGGCAACCTCATGACTCACATTCTGGTTTCCTATTCTCTCTTTCAAAATGTACATGGTGCAAAAGTGCACCAAGACACAAAGTCCTGGGGGTGAAGGATGTTCGTGAGCGTGGGCGTGAGACCTTCAAGAAGGGAAATGGAGATAGACACAGAGAGAGAGAGAGCGAGAGAGAGAGAGAGAGACGCGAGTGACATGTTTGAGAAAGAGAGAAGGGGATGATTACAGCATGCACACTTCAATCAGTCTGTAATCCTTACAGGCATTATAGCAGAAGCAGAGCGTTAGAGCTGTTTGAGCCTTACCCATTCCCTGACTTCCTGTTAAATGTCAAAGGGCAGGGGGGCAGCTGTGGCTACCACACAGGAAGTGGATGACATATGAGAGCACACAAAATCGCAACTAGCCTTTAGTACAGTATTTAGCATCTCTCTTAAGTGAGCTTGTTCTAATGAGGTTTTAAAAAAAAAAAAAAAAAAAATCTTCGAACAGGACAAGATGATGTCACAGAGCATTAAGCGCGTGTGTGTCTTTGTGAGTGTGATAGTGTAGGAGGGTCAGGGGCCACTAATGCCTCCTTTGATTTGAATAAGGATTTCCTTGTTTGGGAAAATCTTGAATTTAATGGCATTACATGGCATCCTGTGACCAGAAAATGTTCTCTTCCCCATCAGCGGACCAAGAAGCCTCTTCCGTCCTGACATACTGTTACATGCTTAAGCCGAAGAGAGTGGGAAATGTATACACAGATACTGCTGTATTTCATCTTATTAAAGTATCTTTCAATCTTCCTTGGTTTTGCTTTGACCTACTCGGAATAACTGGACAAACAGTTGACTCTTTTAGAACAGATAACCAAATAAGCTTGATGTGAACTCTGGTAAATTAGGGTTGAAGTGGGGAAAATATACAACCATGGCCCTGTGCTGATATCTTACTTCCTGTATGGATACGGCCGACAACAAAAAAAGCAGTTTGAGATGCTTTGATTGTCTCATTGTTTAGTCTAGTCAAGAACTCAGTGAGCCTTCACTGAAGTAGCTCATAAATATTGGTAATAGGAGGGATGAGATGGAGTGCTCAGTGAGTGGCTGAGAGGCCAGGGCCAGCGAGGATGAATTACTTGGCCGTTGGAATTAATGGGGGGACTGGATACTGTGGATGGGGAGCTGGGTGAATATCTTAGTGTTGAGTGCCCCACCTGTGCTCTGTTCAGTAAACCAGGACTACCATACATGGCTTGCTAGTTGCTGAGCGGCCTAATTGCTGAGTTTTTCGCCTTTTCTGCTTGAGTTAAAGAAGAGAAGGATGGCATACATGCTAATAACCTTTTGAAATTATACACCTTTCGGTAATAGAACATGAAGACATTATGAAAACATTTATGATAAACAGAGTGTGTCCTTTTTCCATTTTTCTTGTGAATAAGTAAATTAATAAATGACACAGCCAAGTAGTCCCATCCAACAAGATATTTGTGACACGTTTTCGTTTGAGTGAAGTACTGGAGCTAAACTGTGATACTGTGGACATGTCAGAGCTAAACACAGGACAATACAAGAATCTAAACAAACCACAAACTTCTTCAATACTTACATATATATAGAGCAGTAGGTAATGATATAAATACATTTCCCAAAGGATACACATCAAACATACCATACCAGTCACATAATATGAATGCCCCAACAATTGTATGCCTACAGTATATTCCACATTTGTAGTAGAACAAGCCTTGAAATATGTATTTTTGCATAAAATTTTGCAGGAGATAATAGTCTTCAACATCAGGTTCAGTGTAGAAAGGTGGGTACTTCATTGACCCCAAAGAGATATTGTGGCATCAGGTGTTATGTGTTCAGATTACAAAAAAAATACTGTTAACCAAGACAAAATATACAACCCTAACACAGGGATGTACATAGGGATAACACCTACTGTATGTGTACAAAACAAAAACAATTTAGCGCAGGTGACATACAGAACACAGGTTGTACATGGGAAATGCACAAAATTTAACACAGGGACACACTTTACAATAACAACGACGTACCATACCTGCTTGCTGCCATCGTATAGCATGAACCAGCAAACTGTACAAAATGAGTGTCAAATAAATAGACAAAGCTGTAATATAGAAGGAGAATTGTAACAAGTACTGTGAGATGTACCTGTAGCCATGTTGTAGCAGTGTTAGCGATTGGGGCACTGCCATACTGTTATGTCATCAAAGTTTTCACAATGACCCTCTTGTTCGGCTTGCCACTCTCACTCTGACTGCCCCGTCGGGCTGGCAGCGAGCCACTGATGGCCTTGGTTGCCGTGACAATGATGATATGTGGCTGGCAGTGTAACGTGGGTGACGAAAGAGAGCAGGTTATTAGTCCTGAGTGTGCGTGCATGTTTGTGAAAAGGAGATTGACACGTGGACACGGAGTCGTGGAGTACCCTCTTGATGTCCGATTGCAAAAACGTCCTGCTGGAGAGAATAAAAGGAAGAGGTGGAAAGAAGGGGTAACATGGCAGACTAGTCTGCTGTAAAGGAGCTGAACAGATGTAGCCCAGATGTGGCAGAGGAGCGTGTGTGTGTGTGTGTGTGTGTGTGTGTGTGTGTGTGTGTGTGTGTGTGTGTGTGTGTGTGTGTGTCAGTAAGACAGAGAGAGTGGGAGGATGCACAAAAAAAAAACAGAGAAAAGAGGGGGCAGCCCAGCCAGACTTCCCATTCACACACTGACAGGATGGACCTCCCTCCCTTCCCTCCTCTTATACCTTCTCTGCTCGCGTCTCTCCAGTCCTCCCCCTCCTTCGCCCGGCTCTTTGAAGTGAAGACAGTGCACAGGAAGCAGGCCCGGAATCGATTCCTCCATGCATTAGGTTAGGAATGTGTGACCCCCACCCCCGACCCCTCCTGCTACTTCCTCCTCCCCCTGTTCCTGTCTCCTTTGCTCTTTTTTTCCTTTCTGTTCCTCCGTTGTGGACGGTTCACTTCTCTGCCTCAGGCACCCGGGTTGTACATTATCTTTGCTTGTGTCTGCCAGGCACGTGTGTAAAGGCCCATCGTCAACTGGCTAGCTCTCGACCCTCTTTAGGAACTTTGCAAAAATGTATAAAGCAAGGATTCTTTTTTAACCTGATGTCACAGTATTGCACTTTAATATGTGACACACCTAGGTCAAACCGTTTCGGTTCAAGTATCCAATAGTGATATGTCGGGAAACTTTATTTTTCTCATTTTGACAGTTGGCGTACAGGGGAATTCTCGGTCATTCATACTCTCCAGCTAGAGCAGCCTGTAAAATCTCAAGCTTGGGCATCATTCAGTCAGAAGTTAGCATTCCTTTTTAATGGACTTTCACATAAAATATGTAAAAAATAAAATTACAAAAACTATGTCCCACAAGGATATTGAGTTGGGTTACTTAAGCATGTAAGACCAGACAACATATTCACTGATACAATGATTCAGTGTATTTGGCCTACATCCTGTTAGTGTACATTCTTTTCTTCCAGGTTGTCAACCGGTTTCCAGTGCTGCATGGGAACACTGACTGCCACTCTGCCGGGTTGCCCGGGCGACAAGTAGCCAGTCCGGGTCCCAGTGAGGGGGCCAGTGATTGTGGGCAGGGTTCACCCTCACCGTCTCCATCTAGGCCAGGTGGAGGGGCGGAGGAAGGAGGGAGAGAGGAGACGGGGGATTGGAACACGCAGGAGGTGCCCTCGGCCACGCCCATGGGGTTCCACACAACCCTACAGCACATTGTCCACCAACTTGAAATCCTCACTCAGGTGAGTTTCCAAACTTGGCGCAAGTTCCAAAACCACCCTGCTTACAAACCAATATGCTGCCTCAAATGAGTATTTGTTAATGGTGGGGGGAAAAATCGATTCACATGTGAATCGCAATTGAGATCGATTCACAAATGTATGTGAATCCATTTTTTTATGTTTTTTTTTTTATATATATATAATTATTATTATTTGTTTTATTTTTTCTCTGAAAAATCATTTTTAATCAAATCGTGACCCCAAGAATCGAATCGTGAGGTACCAAAAGATTCCCACCCCTAGTATTTGTAATATTTTTGTTGTTATTGCATTTTTTTATTTTGTTTCCACAAAATAAAAAGGCCACGTTTTAGTGACAGGAAAAGCGTTAACAGAATAGCAGATGACTTTGCTGTGTGCAAAGTTCTAGATGACACATTTTGAGATTTTCTATTGACGACGTTTGTTTTTCTTTCCAACAGAATGTGTCGATGTTGGAGAAGAGACTGACACTGACAGAGGATAAACTGAAGGAGTGTCTCCACAACCAAATCCAAATCCTGCAGGGACAAGGGGAGAAAAAGGAGAAGAAGAGAAGGGAGACGGCGGAGGAAGAGGAGGCAGGGCGCAGTCTCCCCCATTTTGGTTTAGGATAACTCCCTCCACACTGTAGCATCTAGCTGTGAACAAGGATTATGAAAAAGGTGTGTAGGTGGCCACCCTTGTTTGTGTGGAGGTGGTGGGGAATGCTTGGGGATCTTCAGCTGTGTGATTGTTTGTGTTTGTTTGTTTGTTTCCGCATGTCATCATTTGTGTGTGCATGTGTTTTCTCCAGGTCCTCATCTGTATTTCTGTATGAAAACAGATATGCCTGAATGCACAACTTTTTTCTTTCTTTGTCTGTGTGCAGGTAGCCTGGGTGTCTCCTTCTTTGCCATATGAGCTTTACCTTTAAAGCTTGAATCCAGAATGTGGTTAGAATCAAGAGTAAGATACATAATTTGTTCATTTGAAAGGAAACTTTTTCTTGAGTCTATAAAAATGGATTCCCTTAATAATGATTTATTGTCTATTTATACAAATGAATAAAAACATTTATATATTTTGCATATAAGCATATCAAGTCTCTTGTGTTTGTACATGTCCTCCATACCTGCACATAAATGCACAACCCAATATGTCTCTAAAGAATATGTAATGGCGCACAATGCATTGTATTTACTATAATTTGGCGATCTAATTAATGTTTATTTTCTGTTTATAAACTTCAGATGCGTTGATTGTTTCAATTGCGTGCTGACTACCAATGCACACATGGCTCATTTACATATTCAATTCGCCCTGTTTTTAACAGAAGCCATATTTAAATATGTTACAAACAACTGGGCAGGCTAACTTTTTGAGAGTCTAATCCCTCCTGTGTGTTTGTACCAGCTAATTGTGAAGTCTTGTTTTTGCGATTTCCAGATTATTGGTTCATTTCAAAATACACAATGTTGTACACACCAATTAAAAGCTGAAGATTTGCCTTGCAGACTAATTTAGTTTTAGTTTAAATTCGTTTTTTTACAAGCCGCTATGCACTCTATGCCTGATGTGAAAGCAGAAGAGTTTTTAAATGTTTCAAATAGTCAGGTCATTATTTTTGTGTTTGTATCACATTATTGTACCATATATATACAGTATATATTCTATACGACTATATCAGATGGGGGAACGTGGTGGACTATATTATTTCGAATGGGGTATGCAGATTATAAAGTTTGAAAACCCCTGGCCTATCCCAATCTTTGTCATATTTTAGTCCCAACCCATGTCTTTGTGTATATAATCACAATGTATTTCCCCACATTAAGTGCCACAGTTGGGGAGACCTCATGTTTTAGTTTCCATGAGTGGAGATGTGATCGGAGGTGCTGTGGCCAGGGCCCGGGGGCAGAAACTGTAAAAACACACACAAAGGGGTGTGCTCTCCGTTTGCTCTCCTTACCACATCCTTCCTGCCCCCCTCCCCCATGACCATCCCAAGAACCAGAGCAAAGGACATAACCACTTCACCACATGTGGGAGAAGGGATTGGAGAAGGGAAAATGAGGGTTTCTTGCAACATTAGACTTGGGAATCTGTCACTGAAAAACACGTGCTGTGATGTCCCACTGCAACTGATTATGTCCATTACAACCAGGGACTGCATATCAAGGAACCTAACATACACATAGTATAAATTCCAATATGTTGCCATATTCTGTGTTGTGAACTGTGTAAACTCATAATCTGCCTTTAATGACTTCCTTGACACTGAACTGCTTGTTGGTGTTGTTTAGAGGCTGTCAGATGGCGATTGTGTTGACCCACAGCCTATTAGAATGCATCCAGCTTAGAGAGAGCTTTTCAGAGCTAATAAAAAAAAGTGTATATTAAGAAGTAAGTAGTCATGTAAGTAGTCAAGTTTTGTGACTATATAGTGAGGAGGCATGGAAATTGTGTGTGGGCCCAGGGGGAAGTAGGGGGTCATGGTAAAGCGGTTCTCTCTCTGGTAGACAGTGGAGGTTGCCGGAGAAGTGGAAGGTAAACATTATCTTTAAACCCCCACAGACTTCATAAGCCTCTCTTCTTCCTCTCTCTCCTCTTTTTCTTCTTTCCCTGGCTCGGGCTCAAAACCTTAGGAAAACATTTCCCTTTTCTCCCTTCAGGGGATGGATAGATGTATACGGGCCAGAACAAAACGGATCAGAGCGACTGGAAAGAGAGAGAGAGAGAGGAGGATGAGAGCAGGGAAGGAGATTCCACCCACCCCTAGTCCTGTTACAACACAGCCTCTTGTCCTCTCTGCTGAAGTTGTTCACATACACGCACAGTGCAGTACACACATACATAGACAGTGACACCTGTTCAAATACGAGGAGGAAGGACAGTTCACCACATTACCGATACACACACACACAGACGGATTACCGATACACTGTCCATTTCCATTTGTTCCAGTTGATTCTATGGTTTTATGTCATCTTGCACAACATGCACAAAGACTGTCTAACCACCTGCTTCCAGTCCTCCTTCCCTCAGCTATAAACACTCAAATGAAAGCAGTATATTTATAATAAGAAGCAACGGTGGCCCGGCTATTCTGATTATTGGTACATTGGCATGCTGAGACCACATGTTGTGTTTCTGGTTTTAAGATGCTTGAGGAAGTGTTGACAGGGGTGGGGGGGGGGCATTAATGCATTAATTTTATGCATTAAGGGAAATTCAACTGGATTTTCCTTGCGTAAAATTCACAACTCATATACTTGATATACTTTGCATGCAATACTTGCTCCATTGTACTGGATAAGCTGAATAAAGTTCTCCTCAAGTATGGGACTGCATTAGACCCTGGTCCGATTGCCACCCACTCATGTTTCACACTCCCAACCTTTCAACAAGTCTCAGTAGGACCCTCTAAGGTCTTTATCTGCACTGTGTTTCCAGGAAATTCATGTTTCCCACAAAGCCCCACAAATTCTACCCGTCAAAGCTATATTGTGTTATTCTGCAGGGGTTCGTTTGGAGGAATACGAAAAACGGGAGAACACGATGTCCTCAACTCCCAAATAAGGAAACGGCGGACTTCCCAGTTTCCTGCTGTGTGATCTGCCAAGGAGATGTGGTCTCCATCCGTTTGGGTGGAAGGTCTAGTAAGGGAACCGCACATCCTTCCTGTCTCCAACCTGTTTTTTTCTGATTGGCTCTGACAGGACACTGGTTGTTTATTTACTTTTTGTAAAGCGAAAGAGAAAGAAAGTTTTAGCTGCATCTCTTGCTGCATCTTTAAGCTGTGAAGTGTTGAAGGTGTTTGAAGGTGCGGCAATAGAAAACTTCAAGTATACATACAGTACAAGTAAATTCCTCTGATAAGTTGATATTATGACCACAGTAAGGTGGGTGAAATGATTGTGTGAGTGGATGTCAAATGCTTTTCATGGATGAACCCTGCTGAACTCTTCGGAGGCTGTGGGTGTCAGCGGAGTCTTCCGGGATGAACCATCTGGCTCGTGGGTGGCTGGTCCAGCGAGCGCATATCCCATTTATCCCACTGGTCACACACTGACACACACACACAGACACTTTATCTCTCACACACAATCCCTGCCCCCTCACCACCACCATGTCCTCGAATCCCAGATGTTGGCTTTCACACTGCTGCACAGGTCTCATACGATGTGTTACTGCCTTCCACCCCCAGCACACCTGTGGCAGGCCCCTTTTAATGACAATTTTACAATTGGACAGTGATTCACCAATATTTCTTAATGTGTACATATAGCAGAAAGTGGCTTGGTTGTTAAGACATGTAGCAGTGTAAGTGTAGTATCATGGAGTGGTTTGTCCGACACAGATGTGTGTGTGTGTGTGTGCCTCGTGATCGTTTTGTCAGTGTGCCTCAGAGTTTTAAATAATGTTCACACCATAATGGCAGCTCGTCAGATGACTAAGTGCCAACTTGTGTGTGTGTGGAATCAAGCTCAATGAGTCTCGATGGCTTAGTCATCTCAATGACCTTCCTGTGGGAGTATGTGTGTCAGTCAGAGAGCTCTCTCTCCCTCCCTCTTACACAGTCTGACCTGCAATCCCCAGTCGTCCTCTCTCGTTCCTCTCCTCCCCTCTCTTCTCCATCCTTTCCTCCCTACCTCTCTTTTCTTGCCATGTGCCTCCTCAGTCAAGTGTCTGGCTCTGAACTCTACTTTCTGATCTCGGTTAAGAACTTTTTTTTTTTTTAAGAACTCAGCCCCACTTTCAGTCTCCATCTGTTCCCTGCATCCTCCTCTCATCAGTCAGGACAAGGATCGCCTCAGGGACGCCAAGTGCCAGAGATCACGAATCAGAATAGCTTACACTAATCAGCCATCACACCACCTCTGTCCCTTGAACCAAGCAATACGGCTTTTCTGTGGGATGCACTTTTTACTATTTATATTAACAGTCTCAGGTCATTGCTGTAAATGCTCCTTTTATAGTGTGATAGCTTTTATAGTGTTAAGGAGATATGACCTGTATTTACATGAGTGCAAATTATAGTGTGTGTGTGTGTGTGTGTGTGTGTGTGTGTGTGTGTTTGTCCATTTTGTTATTTCTGCAAGCTTAGATTTGAGCTGCAAGCTCAAATTTGTGTGGGATGTTTTTTATGTCGGCGTTTGTCTGTGTTTGTTTTATCATCCGCACACTGCCTCGGGCTAAACCTCTCAGATACCCTTGACAGTCATTATCTACTTTAGTCACTTCCTGTCTTCTATGAACTAGTTATTTGCTATTACCAAACCAAGTGATGATTAGTTTAAGTGAAGCTTTAAATGACTAATGGTCACTATCCAGATTATAAAGAATGTGGATCTTTCTTCCTTCCTTTTGTCCTCCCTTCCTTCCTTACCTTCTTGCCTCCTCTCTATCTAAGTTAACTGGAGGGCTCAAGATATATAACAAAGGTATATATTTGTGGCCGTTCAATTAACTCACACTTCAAACCTCCATAACATTTTAGTTCAGTGATGGAAAAAAAGGATATTCTTCACACACAACTTTTATTTTTCTCGAACATTATTTAGTTTTTTCCTTTACGTGAGTTTAAACTGTAGGTGCTTTGATTTACCCAGGTGTGCATTTGTGCTGTTCCCTTGTGTGTGATCATGTGTGTATGTCGACAGGAATACAGTCTCTGCCTCTAATCCAAAGAAGTGCCAACAAAGCACTGGCCCAGTGAACACAACAGAGCTTGTTCTGGGTTAACCCCCCCCCCCCCCCCCTCTCTCCCATCATCCCTCTTTCTAATCCTCACCAGGTGTTGTTAGATTAAAAACCCCACCTCCACCACTTCTGCTCCTCCTTCTCTCCAAACCTCTGCCCCTCTTCCATGTTGTCATCCCTCCAGTCCATTAACGGACATATTTCCTGGCTGTGAAGTTGGGATGGTTTCTTGTACCTGCCGACCGGTGTTGTTGATTCCAGCTCAGAGGCTTCCCTCTATTCCTCACCCTGCCATCTACATCTGTATTTCCTCTTTGTCAACTTTCCTCCCTCTCTTGATTCCTCCCTCCTGTATACATCCAGCAATCCTTCAGCGGTACATTCTGGGCCCATGTGTCTGCGAACCTATCTGCCAGACTAGAAAAAGGGAGCCAGAGATGGCAGAAAGGGAATAGTTGACAGATAACAGACAAGGAGAAGTTTCTTGAATGAGAAATTATATCTACAGTATTTTTGTCATATAATTTTTCAATGCTTTGGCACTACTATTTAGCACAATTAGTCTTTTTTATTTTTGAAAAGTCCCACAAGGATGATTGATGAATCCTCAAATAAAGGGAGGTTTTCTGAGAGAAGTAACCAACACACTGTTAACACTCTTGTAGTCCCTATGGGACTTAAACTGACCTCCTTGTGTTGGAAGCGCTCATTCCCATGGGAACGGGGTACCTTCTAGGGGGCTGGAGATCCCTCATCATCAATCCCAACCATGTGTAACCCAATAGGAGTTCTTTGTTCGTTACATCAAAGAGCTTTCATTGGACCTGAGATCAATCAGCAATTAATAGTAAATGGGCATCCCTCCCACGGAGCTTTGCTCTTGGGGACCCTCATCTGAGTGAGAATGCTGCCTTCTATTCAAACTGATTGATTAGCTTTTTCAGTTTGGTCTCCAACCCACAACAAAGACATTTTCTAAAACCCTCAGTGCTGGAATTCAGAATGCAAGGTTTTGGAAATGAACTTTGTCCATATAATAAGTGCATATTTTGCTATCTGATGGATTTTTCACTCATGAATTTTACAGAAATGCATGCATTCCCTGGTATAGAATGCAGGTCATGCACCCACATAACAACATCATGACCTCTTAGAATCTTAAGAATGCAGCAATGACCACAAAGTAAACACAGTATATACAGTATATAGTATGTAAAGGTGACAGGCCTCCTCAATGATTCTATTTTCAATTTCAGTAAAATGCTTACTTCAGCTAACACAACATGGTCTTGTTGTCTGGCTCCAGGCCCTGGGCAGCCAAACAGGATGTGATGTAAAGGCCTTTCTGCTTCTCCTCCTGTGAGAAATGCCTCTGCTGTGATTGGCTTGGCTTGGTTACTGAAAGTAAAAAAAAAAATAAGTCACTGATATGCTGTGTGTGCATAGCATCCAGATATGCACATAAACAAAATGAATAGTTGCATAAATGGTAGCCACAAATAAGAATGGATTATTTTGTAACATGACATCAATAGCCTACCAACGCATGGGTAAATGATGAAACTGAACACTTCCTCTTTAGTCCTTTTTTTTTTTTACTACAATTAAGTTCATAGCCACTCAGACATAGACAGATGAACCGATGAATCAGGGGTCAGTGTCATCAAGCAGATTCTTAATCCAATCCACTGAGATTTCACTGGATTGACAGCAGGTACTGCAACACAAGGTCCCAGGTTTGGAGACGCCTACTGGAAGTCGGGTGATGCCAATGACGTTTGATCTGTTCAAGAGCTGAGACCTGTCTGTGACTGAGGCTCTTTGCCATTAAGAGGCATTAGAGGGAGATCCTTTTAGATAGTACCGGTGTGCACAACGGGCAGCTGGACACGGGCAGATGGGATGAAGAGAGTAAGAGAGGTGGGGGGAGGGGGGGGGTAACTAGAGGTGCATAAAGCAGGAAGTAGGGGGATAAGCTGCCATGTGGCCCTGGCAGCACAAACAAACTGACATCACAGCAGCAGCTAAAGAGTCACTTTGGAGGGTTTGGGGGGGATGCAGATTCCCTGTAAGAAATGAAAATGTGCGCATCTCTAATTGTCTTGTATTTGGTTGGATGTTTGTTTGTATCATTATATTTGTGTGTGGATGAGTAGCATAGGGGGGGAAAGCATAGCCGTGGGAATGTGTCTGTTGAAGTCACTTCTTGATAGTTTGTGACATGTTGTGGCTCTAACATGTAAAAATAACAATTATTACCAGAACATTGGAAGGGGTCTGGCCATTGCTCAGGTGTACTTCAAGTACATTAATACAATGGTCAACTTTTGCACTTTCGCTCTGCATTTATAATGTTTGTAAATCCTGTAGTATACCGGTTGTGTAAACTTGTACACGAGATACTGTTCGGCAACATGTGGTGAGCATGTGCTTGCTGTTGTTTTTCTGACAACTATGTTATTTGGTCCTATCTTACTAAAGCCAGCATGACTTTTAAAAGTAGTTGAAATATTTAAACAAATGAGACTCCAGCACTAATCTCTGCAGTGGTAGTAGTTTACTGACAAAACGTCATATCAACTTGTGAAGAGGTAGTGTGGCTTCAATAACTATTTTATCTAACTTCAACTTTCCATTAAAGGGCGTCATCATGTTGGATTATGAATTCTGCTTTTCCTGTTTCTTTACCCTTTGTTGAACGCTCTGCCTTGTTTCATTTACATTTACTTACAAATGTCCATGCTTTGAGAAAGCTATAGGGAAACTTGGAAAACAATGTCAGCATTATTTAATCTTGATCAAGATATATATATATGTTTTGTCCCAGAAAGAAAGGTGTGTGTCAACATTTTTGTTTTAGAAAGCAGATATGCTGTCAAGTGTTGTGTCATGTCAACGAGGTCTTTCGCTTGTTTTCACACACACAGAAATGCACATAATTGCACACATACAAAACATGCCTTTCTTTTCCCTTTTTTTCTTTCTCTCACCAACAAAACATGTTACTGTTGTGTTCAGGCTTGTTGGTGGTAGGAGGTGCTACGTTGTTATCTGGATGTTGATCATAACGGCTAGCTGTAATTACAGGGCTCCTTTGCTGAAGTCACACAACAACCTTGGGGAAGGGCGGAGGGGGATGGAGGAGAAGGCAGGTGGGTGGGTGGGTGGGTTGGGTGGGTGTGGGGAGGTGGGGGGGTTAGGTTACTGAGAGCTGTAGAATGATGGGGAGAAACAGCTGCTCTGGGGTGGAGGGGGGTTCTGTCATAACCAGTACATAGTACACATGCATGCCGCCGCTGCACTCTCTAGCAGGGATATTTGCTTTATTGGGCTTTACATAACTTTGTGAAACTGCTTATTTTGATGTCATGAAATCTAAATTCAGAACAAGATTGGACTCTCCAGCATACACCTCTCTTGTGGACAGGTTTCTGAACCAAGTCAAAAAAGAGTTAGAAACACATACACTCACACTTTAATAACAGTCCTTTCCATTCCCTCAATAGTATTAAGTGAACTGGTGAGGCTAGCTCCACAGTGCACATACAGTATCTTTAAGTATGTGTAGGCAAGATTGACAAGAGGATAAAATGGGCACACCTACACTGACTCTACCTGTTTTCTACCTGGGGACTATGTTCCCGCTCTCTGTTTGACACATCCCTTCTTTCCATTTCTGTCCATTTTTTGTTCTTTTTTTGTAACACTATTTTAGTACATGAAATCGTCTAGTCTTAAGACATCCACCGTGCTGGGCGCCTAGGTTACTGCTTCCTGTTTACTCAGTTATGAGGGTTCCAATGGGACTGCTTGTTTACCACTGCTCTCGGGGGAGAAGGGGGTGTGGGGAGGGGGTCAGTGTAACACTTCCTGTTTTTATTGAGAGACTAAAACAGGACAAGAATGTCCTTTCCACTACCATAGCCTGTCCCGATAGTTCCAATGTTCTGCACACACACAATTACTGTACATGTAGGCCAACTGTACATCCTGTGGAGATAGAAACAAAGTAAGACATTCTATGCGCAAACACACTATCACAAATACTCATACTGTGATGTTGTTCAGTTTTGACTGTGTCAGGAAGTCAGTATGCTGAGAAGAGAAACCATATTAGTCAGATTACCAGAATGAGGGCATAGCCAGAGGATGTGGACACCCAACAAGTGGACAAAAGAAGAAATCTTCCCTTCCTTCACTGTTACACGCACACACACACATCCACACTCACACACACACACAAACACACACACTCGCCTTGGCTGAAGACAGAGAATGAAACTTTATTCAACTGTTCCACCCCTATCCCGTATGACTCCTGACCCATAGTCTGTCAGATCTTTGCTTCTGTCACATAAAACACACACACACAAACACACACACACACACACACCGGCAGAACAACAGAAGGCCCGGCATAATGCAGAGACAGGGTGATGGGCCAGGCTGATAAGGGTGGAGCCACCATTGTATTTTGAGTGCCCAGACGAGGTTAAGTGGATGTGCTCTCATGAAACAGCAACAGCCGTTGGATAGCAGGATACTGACTGGCAATAGGGGCTAAATGGCGTGTAAGAGTTAGAGGGAATTATTAAGTGTTTCTGGTGAGGTGAATTTTCAACACTGACAACAGGAAGAGAAAGAACGTGTGTGTTTCCAAATGGGCTTCACATCCCCAAAGCAGTTTCTATTTGGAGTGTGAATGCTCATCTATTTCCATCTGAATAGATTTAGAAAGTAAACTTAGACTTGTCTCAGAACGTCATGACCCATAACACACTTCTCATTTGGTTACATGGAGAAACTTTTACAAAGGTAGCCCTTTCAAATGACTTAATTTTTAAATATTATTTGACATACAGTACATGTCAGAATCAGCTTTATTCGCCAAGTAAGTTGCACAAACAAGGAATTTACTATGGCAGGAAGGTGCATACAGTAAACATATAAGTAGTAATACAATTTTGAAAAATATAACATTTTGAAAATGTACAACAGTATCTAAATAATCAGAATCAGAATCAGAATGGGATTTATTCGCCATGAAAGTTTGCACAGACAAGGAATTTGCTTTGGCAGGAAGGTGCATACAATAAACATATACCTAAAATTTTAATATGTGGACTATCTATACTAAGGGTACATAAACTAGCAGTACTAAGTGGGATTAGAATATAATTAAATATACAATAAAATAAAATAAAATATAAAATAAAATATAATTCAAACCACTACTATAAAATGTAAAACAATTAAATGTCTGTGTCATGCTAATGTCTCTGAAACTTCCATCCTCTTTGTTCTGTGATGACTGAGGAACGGATGTGTGTGTCCACGGAAACCTGCATATCACTTTGTGTCCAATACATATTTGCTTACATGTCTATGTGGGTACTCAATATGTCTTGTCCCTGTTTGCCTTTGACACAGATTACATCACTGTTGTGATAACAGAGTTGGTTAGTATCAGACAACACCCATGTGTCAGGAGCCTGACATGCTCTGTGTTTTGTCTTTGTGGCCTTGTTTGGATCTTCACTTGTCTCCAGCTGTCTTCATTGGTGGGCCATAGGACTACATGACTAAGCTGTCTGCAAGAGAGAGCAAAGAAAGGGTAAGGTGGGTTGGAAGGAGGACAAGTAGGAAAAGAGAGGGGGGGTTGGGTTAAAGGAAGGGGGGGTCATTTGTTCATGAAAAGAGAGAATGCATTTGAACCTGAAAGGACTCAGCATGGCCCCATGCAATGCGAACAATGTCAACCAGAACACCATTTGAATGTGACTGCAGTTGGGCCAAAGGTCTGTTGTAGGGGCTGGTGAACATTTCATTTGCTAACTGCTCTTAAAGGTCTAAATTTATAAACTTAACCAAAGATAATTATGCAACAAAGTTAACTATACTAACTATACGTCATTGCCAGAAGCTTCCACAGCAAACTTAGACAGACTTAACAAATGGACCATGTAATGATTTACTAAGAGCAATTTATTTGTCTACATTGATGACAATGGTGGCCCTCTTCTTCACAGTAATACCACCTTGTCAAACTGTTTATTGAGGTGTGGATGAGGACATCCACACCTATGTAGCGTGTAGTCCATTTATTGGCATGAATTTTTTTTTTTTTATAATTCAAAATACATAGTGAAATGTTTTTTTTGTTTCACAGTAGTAATATATATATATATATATATATATAGTGAACTGGTTCCAGCCAAGGGCATACAAGTAGTAAAATTCAATGGTGTTACATCTGAAGGTATTTTGTTTTCAGATAAGGACATCGCGAGACAAAACTGACTGATGTGAACAGCAGGGGTATGTGTATAAGTTTGCACTATTTAAAAACACGTTGCGTTATTTTTGTACAGTAGTAGAAGCAGAATTAGATTTTTTTTTAAATAGAAACAATCTTTGTGATGGTCTTTGGAATCCCCGAAGAACCAATCAATGTAGCTGCTGACAGGCCTATTCTTAGGTTTATTGACCTATTATTTTGAAGGCATACAAGTAGTAAAATTCAATGGTGTTACATCTGAAGGTATTTTGTTTTCAGATAAGGACATCGCGAGACAAAACTGACTGATGTGAACAGCAGGGGTATGTGTATATGTTTGCACTATTTAAAAACACGTTGCGTTATTTTTGTACAGTAGTAGAAGCAGAATTAGATTTTTTTTTAAATAGAAACAATCTTTGTGATGGTCTTTGGAATCCCCGAAGAACCAATCAATGTAGCTGCTGACAGGCCTATTCTTAGGTTTATTGACCTATTATTTTGAAGTTGGCACATCCAACAATATCCCTGAGACCAATCATTACCTTTTATTTACCAATCATTACCAACATTTTTACAAATTTACTATGACTTTGTGAAGTGACAATATATCCAGCTGATTGCAATTAGAATATGTGCATTTTTTGAACCATTTGGCCAAGTCAAATCATTATAGTTGAATAGAGATGGCCAACAGAGAGAGACTTGTAGCCTACCCTAAATATTTACATTGCCTAAGAAAATGATTGCGTTCATTGGAATGGCGTAGAAAAAAACGTACGCAATTTGTTTTAGATTAACATGTACCGGTAACTATTTAGAACTAACATGCAACCATATGCATAGTTAATTCTTGATGACTTTATAGTTTACAGCCTATTCAAAAGAAACATTTATATTAAATAATAAAGAATACCTCTGAGCTCTGACTAATTTCTAAACATACACAAATGAGGTGCTTAACATAGCTCAACCATTACGAAACAAGGTACAAGGTAAGGATCCCCTCACTCTAAGTAATGCCCGTCTCCTTCCTTCCCCTGCAGAGCAGCTTCTGTTTGTTTGCACTCACTTGATCCGGAGCGGAAATTCCTTTCCGTTTTTGTGAATGACAAACTTATTAACAATTCATCAACACAGTCTGTTCCATCCGGTCCGGTTTCCAAGGCGACGACTGCTCTACGAACTCTGGCTGGTTGACATAACGTATCCATTGAAACGCCTCGCGTTTGTAACCATTCACTAGCTTGGCGCTGCCGAGAGCGGTTCGACTAGATAAACAAGAAAAGACGCATTTTCACAACAGCAACATAGGGAAAGGACGGCAATTCAACAAACGAATCAAAAGGAATATCACTGATTTGCAATTGCAGCTAACTGGTGGATGTTTTTGATGGTTGAACAAGCAATTCTACTGAATATTTTGTCTGCGAAAGCGGGAGTTATATAACAAGAAGACAACGTCAGTCTATTGCCTATTCGCTGGCCCGCGTGAGTCATTGATAAATACATGACCATTATTCACACAGTTGCATGAATGAGAGCCTGTGTTGGAAATTTGCAGTAGGAAATCTTAATCATATATTTTTGGTCGAACCGAATAAGGACGCAGGAACAATCTACCTGATATTCCTTGAGAAATTCTTTGAGAATATATTTTGAACATTTTGCGCAATATATTCTTAAATGATACAGTAATCATTGTGTCGTTAACGGCCTCCTGCTGAAGCCGACGCGGACCGAGTTAACACTTTTCCTGTAGCCAAGTGTCCAGCTTTTTTTGCTAAATGCTTGACAAGCTCAAGCCCGTGCAGTTCGATTCGGTAATGGCGATCAGCATGACCGTGGAGTGGCTCCGGGAGCAACTGGAGACGCGCAAAGACTGCCTCTTGGTCATGGACTGCCGAGCGCAAGAGCTCTACGACTCCTTGCACGTTGAGACTGCGATAAATGTGGCGATACCGAGTCTCATGCTCCGTAGACTGAAGAAGGGCAATCTCCCCATGAAATCTCTTCTTTCAAACGGCGAGGACCGGGAGAAATTTGCACGGAGATGCAAGACTGATACCATTGTTCTGTACGACGAATACAGCAGGGAATGGAACGAAAACGTCGACGGGGGCTCAGTTCTGGGTTTACTGCTGAGGAGAATGAAAGACGAGGGATACAAGGCATATTATCTTGAAGGTGAATATTGTTTTTAATTCATAATTTCACAGATTGAATTAGGCAGTCGTGGTGTACTTGTAGCATATTGTCAGTGCTTATAGTGTCAGAATATCAAGTGGCCTAAAGTTAACATATTTATATTGGTCAATTCATGGCCGCGTTTGATCAATGGGAAAGCTAATAATGTGTATATGTTTACAGGTGGTTTCAGCAAATTCCAAACTGAGTTTCCTGCCTTGTGTGAGACCAATCTGGACGGCAGCTCCCACAGCAGTTCTCCCACGGCCCAGGTGCTGGGCCTCGGGGGGCTGCGGATAAGCTCCGACTCCTCAGACATTGAGTCCGATATCGACCGAGACCCAAGCAGCGCAACTGACTCGGACGGCAGTCCTCTCTCCAACCCCCAACCCTCGTTTCCTGTTGAAATCCTCCCGCACCTATATCTAGGCTGTGCCAAGGACTCGACAAACTTGGACATTCTGGAGCAGTACGGCATCAAGTACATCTTGAATGTGACCCCCAACCTCCCCAACTTGTTCGAGAATGCAGGGGAATTCAAGTACAAGCAGATCCCCATCTCAGACCACTGGAGCCAGAATCTTTCCCAGTTCTTCCCAGAGGCCATCAACTTCATAGGTAAGCTAAAAACCTCTATTTACCTCAACATGTCTTTGTGTACAATTCAATTTGCGAAATGCATAGTATAATACAGAGGAAATAATATAGGCCTAGAGTAATTCCATTATGCAAGTTTGATTACCATGGAATAAAATTGAAAAAATTCAAATTTAAAATTCTTTTTATCCTTCAATCAAGAGGTGCACACAATGCAGATTAAGGACAATGTGCTAAACGAGAAATACAATTCCTATCAAAATGCGATGCCAAATTCAATTATTTGACTTCAATGGGAGACATTCAGACTTTAGTCACTGAAGGCTTGTGTACTTGCAATACAAAGGCTCATGTTGAAATAAGAGAAAGCGGGGGAGGGCAGTAATTTGAGCGCAACAGGAAGGAAGCAGCATTGAAAGTAATCTAGGACAATGCACCCACCCCCCCCTTCACAAAGAGAGCCATTTAAAGGGCCTGTTGACATCCTGTTCTGCCTCGACAAGGTCCCCTTTTGACTCCTACGTTTACACGCCCAAATGGCAGCATTGTGAAGTAACTCGGGCGTGCGGAAGAATGGTTTAATAGAGCGTAATAGTCGGTTTCCCCCAAGTCGGGTACTCAAGGCCAAGGGAAAGAATGTCAGCACTGTTTTCGTGCAAGCACCGCTACCTCGTTTGTTGATTGACACAACAGGGCGGTAGTCTCGAGATAATAACTTCCACCGTGCACCCCTGGACTGAGTCCATTGTTGACTACTGCAATCCATTGTGACTATTTTCCCCACGGGAGCTTACGTTCAGGGTTGACATTCAGCCAGCACATATGTAAATTGAAGAGATGTGTACCTATCATTATCAGTCATGGCTCTTTTGCACCTTTTGAACATCTGTATAGTTAACTGAGCATTTGTAGGATGTACCGCAAGAGCGAGTGTTTTTCTTTAGATAAATGCAGCGTGTTGTGTGAATCTTAACAAAAGGTTATAATTGTCCTCTTGTTTTTTCTTCTCCTTATTACAGATGAGGCACGTGGTCAGAAATGTGGCATCCTGGTCCACTGCCTGGCAGGCATCAGTCGCTCCGTCACCGTCACAGTGGCCTACCTCATGCAGAAGCTGAACCTCTCCATGAACGATGCCTATGACATTGTCAAAATGAAGAAGTCCAATATCTCGCCCAATTTTAACTTCATGGGCCAGCTACTGGACTTCGAGCGCACCCTGGGACTCAAGAGCCCCTGCGACAACCGGGTGGCCACCCCGTCCCAACCCCTGTACTTCACCACCCCAACCAATCACAACGTCTTCCAGCTGGACCCTCTGGAGTCCACGTGAGAACGCACCAAGGCCATCCCCCTACTGGCACTGCCAAGTTCCTCTTTTTTGCCACCTGTTGCGACAGGGATTGTGACATTGTTGACACAGTTGGCTTGAGGTGACGGCTGCCAAGTGTGGCTGCTGAAGGTCCATGGGTCTGCCCGGAGCTCCGTGCAGCTCCTGCAACACCGGGAGAGAACCAGAGGACGAGGGAAGAGAGACATGAGAAAGTGAAAGCATAGACACTTTCTATAACCCTATATTGCTAACTGAGCTTTCTTCCCACTATGTTTTTTGTCAGCAAGTAAGTGAATCGATGGACAATTGTGCATTAAACTCCACGTCAAAAGGCTGGTGTGCCAAAGAGACTTGCTACATGCTTGTTTTAAGTGGAAATGTATATACATGCATATATATATATATATATATATATATATATATATATATTACTTATATGTTTTCTGGGGGTAGCACTTGCACCTGTGAGGCTATTTTGGGGTGCGTATCTCTTGTCTTCAGTGAAGACTTGCCTGTTCAGGGATGATACACCCCAGGGTTATATGGCACAGTATATTGAACTCAATTTTACATGTGTGGAGTCGTTTGAAACTTTATACACATGTAAATATCTTTAATATAAAATACAACAGTTGAGCTTAGTGTATACCCTTTGCAACAAGTGGGTACAGAGTATCTTTTTTTCATTACTATATGTAAGCAAACAAACTCGATTTTGATCAGTATCTTTAAGTTGATTATGCCAAAAATCATGTTTTTTTTAAGAATCTTACAAATGTGTGTATATAGTGTGTGGGTGTATATATAATATATTTCATATTTGCTTTGTGTGAATTCAGCCGACAGGCCTTGTTTGCATCCACCCTCACATGATTCAAGTTCACCTTTTTGAATGCCTTAGTTTTGTACATAGATGCATTATTACGCATTAACCCTCAAAGTAATTCCCCTGAGCTATGCTCATCATTTTCCACAATCGGTTCTAGTCAAATAACTTTTATACAACCAGCTTGTTTTTTGATCCTGAATCCTTCTTAGGAAAGCACTGGTCCATTTGACAGTGCGTCAAGGAACATACATTGCTAAGTTTGAGTTGGGGTAGTGGTTTTACTGGAACCCATAAGAGAATGATAATCATGTCTCTGCTGTTTGATTTTAGAGAAAGCATACTAAAGGTGTGCCAGACTCTCCCTTTGATATGTCGACAAAGCAGATGGCCTACCATGTCTTGTTTGTTAAGGGACAATCATATGAAACAAAGTAGTTTTTACCCAGAAAAGGTTTGTTTATTCTGGAGAGGCTTGTCTGCTCTCAGCGAGAAGGCCTGTTCAATGTGGGGCTCTTATCTGTGAATCTCCAACCCACCACCAATCCACACTCCTCTCTTACGAATGTAAAGAAACGATAAGTTATTAATAAATTGCTATTTTGTCTACAAATCTGTGTACAGCCTTCTTCCCTTCAAGTTTGTGTTGTGTGTGTTTGTGTGTGCTGTTTTACAGCGACCATTTTTCAAGAAAGTCCAGCAATAACTATTCAATATGGTTGATTTATCATTAGACATTTATAGATGGGCTTTTTATTTAACCCCACCAGCCCCTCAATCCAAAGTAAATAGCAGGTAACACATTGCTATTCATGTCATGCAACCTTAAGTTGACAATGTTCTCTTGGGGGAAGATTATTTGCAAAAGTTGACATTTTAACAAACAGTTAATTTAGTTACTCAGTCACTCACAATTACTGACAGACTGGGTTTTCCAGGTACTTTCCTGATTGGGGTCTTTGGGTTTACAAGCCCCTAAGGTGCTTCCTGGAGGTGGGGCCTTTGTTTCAGCTCCAACTGACCATCAAAGGAAGCACCAAGTACGCAAAAACAAGGTGTTACCCGACCCATCTATAGCATGTACCTGATAAGCCCCAGGTTGTGACAGTCGTGGTGTGTGTGTGTGGGGGGGGGGGTCTTACTTAACATGTGGACTGTCTGTCTAAATGGGAGGGTTAATTGTATATAGAAGGGCTAGTGTACGTAAAAGTAACTGGCTCACTGCTGGCATTACTTTTTCCATTTTCATCTTGATAGAAGTCACTTAACAATAAGAGTAAATTATTGTCCATGTGACCAAAACAATTTGATGCACACTGGTAATATGATGAAAACTCAATTCCATCCAACGTTTTCGTTGTTTTGTCACACTACATGCGTACTTTAAAGTTGATTACATGCATTTAAATAACTGAGAATAACAAGGCAAAAATGTTGCCTGACAAAAAAAAAAGAAACAGAAAACAAAAAAACTACATTTATGTTAGTATGCAAACCCTTTGTACTACTTTGAAGTTTATTTTTTACAGCTTCAAGGCTTATTAGATATGACGCCACAAGCTTGGCACCTGTTTTCTCCATTCTCTGCAGTTCCCCTCAAGCTCTTCAAATTCATCATAGTTATTGCTGGAGTCAATTCTATTGTCTCTTGACAGTGGTAGGGACATGCCTCTATTGTCCACCCTTAAATCAACCCTGTGTATGTACTCATATTCTTATGCAACACATGCTGTAGATTCACCAAACAGTACAGCATGATTGACCAAAGGAGATTATTAGTAGAAGTTGATGTCATCGCTCACTGGTGATTGACGCAGGGAGGTATGTGTGGCCTGCCACAATGCCCGGGGGATTTGTGGTTGGCCTTCCTGTCCGCTTAAAATGCTTTTAATACCAGGCACAGGGCACAGGAAACTACCCCTCTAATATTAGAAAGGTATGTGGATGTGCTTGGTACCCACGTACTCCGACGGCATTTCTGCCATGCCACTGACGGATGTAGAACTGTGTAGGAGGTTAGGGTCTGTATAGGTTGTGGTAAATTGGGTTTCGAAAGAAAGTTGTTATTGTAGTTTACCCCCTTTTTCTATCTCTATAATTCCTGTCTATCACAATAATAAAAAAAACACATTCCTAAGTTCATTCCCTTTATGAGAGGGAGGTCTCATACTACAGTATTTACAGGGGAGTCAGGTGGTTGAGCGGTGAGGGAATCGGGCTAGTAATCCGAAGGTTGCCAGTTCGATTCCCGGTCATGCCAAATGACGTTGTGTCCTTGGGCAAGGCACTTCACCCTACTTGCCTCGGGGAGAATGTCCCTGTACTTACTGTAAGTCGCTCTGGATAAGAGCGTCTGCTAAATGACTACATGTACTACTGCTCTTTCTTTTTTCTTTCTTTTGCATGACCGTTCAATCCCTTCTCTCTTTCCCGTCTCTCTCTCTCTCTTTCCCCCACCCTTGACTATCTTGCCCTTACACTGTCCCACCGATCAGGCAGATTAATAATCCATTATAGGGAACAATCTGTTACCGAACAATCGGCGCAACAGATGGGTCAGCTCACAGCAAAGTCCTGTCTGAGGATCTGCCAGCTCTCCTCCTGCCTCCCCCTCTCTCTACACACAAACACACACCAAGGTAGATGTCACAAACGATCGTTACTGTATTACGGTGGAGAGAGGAGAGAGGAGGCTAAGGGGGCAAAAGAAACTGGGTTGGAGTCGACACTGACAGGCTTGACAAACACTGTGCTCGATTAGGTGCGTGTGATTTTGGGCGTTTGTGAGGATTTGTGTGTGCTTGCGTGCAAAAGTGAAGGGTTGTTTGTGTGTTGTCAGGTTGTACATTTGTCCTAATTAAGCAGCAGACTGATTGCTAATTAAAAGCCCCCCAGGCATTTTACATTTTCCCTCTTTGCTGGCGGCAATAGCGCACAAAATTATTTCAAATGATACCCCTTGGACCCTGTGGCCTGCTGTTTCATTTCATGAGCCCTTCCCTTTGTTTATTTAATTGCAGTTAGGACAATTAAGTTAACTGCGCCATCTTTTCATTTCACCACTCATTCTTTTTTTTATTTGTTGATTAATGATGACATTCATGCATTTGACTTTATTTTATCCACTTCTTTATTTGTCTCTCTTACAAAAGGAAAAGACTCCTTCCCTTCCCCTGCCCTCACACCTTCCTTCCTTCCTTCCTTCCTACCTAAGGTAATTGGGGCAGCTCAGCATACAAAATTCATGTAATTTTGGTTGTTGAATGAACTTAATTTCCTCCATCCCTCCTCTTTTCTGTACCTTCCTTCTTTCTTTCTTTCTTTCTTCTTTCATCCTTCCTTCCCTTCCTACTTTCTTCCTTCTTTCCTTCCTTTCTTCCATTCCTCCTCCCTATTTTCTTTCTTTCATTCTTCCTTCCTTCCTTCCTTCCTTCCGAACTTTACTTCATCAAAAACACATTGGTCGAGAGACATCAACCTTAACAGACAAAATAAATGTTAAGCTTACAGTGTCACTGAGTACTGCTAAACAAATGATGTCTCATGTCATGTTGAATCAGGCTCCCCCCTCCTACCTATTACGGGTTGGAGGGGAAAGAAAGCAATGTGTCTCCAGGCACTTGAAAAGAGCTGCTATCAAACACTACTCTTATGAGCACCTCTCCTCTCCAAAACAACCCACATGGAAGGAGCTACCAGCACTCACTCACTTACTCACCACCAGAATAAGGGAGGGAGTCAGGTGGCTGAGCGGTTAGGGAATCGGGCTAGTAATCTCTAGGTTGCCAGTTCGTTTCCCGGCCGTGTCAATTGACGTTGTGTCCTTGGGCAAGGCTCTTCACCCTACTTGCCTCAGGGGGAATGTCCCTGTACTTACTGCAAGTCGCTCTGGATAAGAGCGTCTGCTAAATGACTAAATGTAAATGTAATAACTCTTCTCTTGACCTCCTGTGCTCTTTCTTGCTCTCTCTTTCATGCAAAATCTTATCTTCATTGCTGACAACTTTGGTCCTGTTCATTAGCAATCATCCCTCTCCTTGAGTGTGTATGTGTAGGTGTTGGGGTATTAGAGCAATTTATTCTTCCCCACTATCATCCATCGTGTGGACCTGACCCATCCACACCCTCTGTTGAATGCTGGGAAGGACAGGAATGTGACAAGTTTGGGAAGCTCGGAAGAGCTTTTTTGGAACTGTATTTTGTTGTGTTGCTCTCTCTGTGTCCATAAACGTGGTATACATACCTCCTCCAAATTCACGGAGAGCTCCATGAACCTGTTAATGTAGCTATTTCAAGTCATGTCAGTTTGCCATCATTTTTTAGCTCACAGAATATTGAGGTAGATACAGATTGTTATTTAAATGTAAAATGTATTTTCCTGAGCACCAGCAGTAGAGAGGTGTCACCTTCCTGTCTTACTCTGGGATTATCTGTTGTGGCTGAAAATAGACACACCTGTCTTTCAGAAGCAGATGTATTCCTTACACTCAAGAGTGACGTTCTAGTCTCATTTGTTTACTTTCAAATTTGCAAGTCCTTTGAACAATTCCAGTGTCGGCTATCCATCCTAAAACATGCATCGATGTTGGTCAAAGGCTTAGTTCCCAGAATTGAAGAATTTAATCTGTGCTGATTTGTTACTTTGCTGCTTTGACTGCTAGGTCGATGGACGCCTTCACTGCCTGCCTGCCTTTGGACAGTCCTTTCCAGTGAAGCCTGAGGGCTTTTCCTCACCTTTAACCATGCCCGCTTGTAGTCTCTTCTCTTTCCTCTAGCCTGCCTGTGGTCTGTCTTCCTCGCCTGACTAACTGTGGCCTGTCTCTTCTTGCCTGCTTGCAGTCTCTCATCCAAAGTGGTGTAAAGCAATGTAAAGTGTCAACTGTGATCGTCAAGGTCCGGCCCTTGAGCACTACAACCAATCAATTCAGACTCTGAAGTTGGTATGAAGACAAAGGATTCCACAGGGATATTCAACACTACCTGATTGTGTAGGAATAGGAGCCAGATATTAGTCTGACATGACCTATTCCACCCCCTTTTACGAAACATGGTTTAGGATGTGCATGTCTGGCTCAAGCTAAAACGTTAACCTTGAGACTCCCTTATATCTATATGCTTCGCCCAATAGTTTCTGGCTGTTCTCTACAATATTTTATCATTAAACTGGAGCGAGTGGATGTGAGAGTGGGCTGGAGTGGAGAAAAGGATGACAAAAGCCGAGTATCACAGCTTGTGAATCATCTTCTGTGTCTTTGGCAGCCCACATGGCAGGCTGTAAAGAAGTATAAATAGTGATAATCATTTAAGGCATTTTAAAAATAACACCAAGGAAGACCAAAGGGAGAGAAACCATTGTGCTAAGACCACGCAGCCTCTAGCACATGATGTGGTATCAGGTCTACCTCTTAGTCAGGAATTGTGACAATATCTTGCTGTCTTTTTTTCTCTCATCTTTGTCCAATCTTCTTTTCTTTCACTGTTTTAGCATTTTCTCCCCTCTTCTGTGTTTCTTTCTGTATTTCACTTCCCTGTTTCTCCCTCTTGCTCTTTAATGATATATGTTCTCCCTATAGCATTCCGTCAAAACGTAAACTCTCTGTCTCATCCGTTACACACCCCTTTGCTCTCTCGTTCCTCTTCCTCCCCACTTTTGGAAAACCCAGTTTCCAGTAGTCTTTGTCCACCCACCACAGGTTGTCAGCAGGGCAATATTATATAATATTATTATTATTATTATTAATATTCTTATCCAGAGCGACTTACAGTAAGTACAGGGACATTCCCCCCGAAGCAAGTAGGGTGAAGTGCCTTGCCCAAGGACACAACGTCAGTTGGCACAGCCGGGAATCAAACTGGCAACCTTCAGATTACTAGCCCGACTCCCTCACCGCTCAGCCATCTGAGTTAAGGCAGACTCTGACCTGCCTGCCCAATGGATATCCTCCAGGTTTGAGTAATGGCATTCTCACTGCCAAGCTACTTCAGAACCAAATTACCATGCTGAGGAGAAAAATGTGTGCGTGTGTGTGTGTGAAATGTGTAGGCTCTGTTAACTAATATCAAATGACCATAACGTTGACGATGAGTTCTAGGGGTTTTGTCATTGCTCTGCCAAAGGAAAGTCTGGCCCAAATATGTAATTCCTAATATGATGCATGACCAGGCATAACTAGATTGTGTATGACATAAGCATACCAACAAAGTCACCGGTTGTTATGGATTCATCTGAACTGCAGAGATAATACTGTAACAATAGTCTACTACTAATATACACATCTTTGTAAAACCATCACAGTTCTTTAGAAATCTAATCAAAAACATGACTTATCTCTGAGTGATGCAACTATAGCCTCTTGAATTCTCTTTATTAAGGAAAAATATTTGAAATCCACCAAATCCCCTCTTAACCTGTCTCCTCTTAGAAGCCGCAAGAGTTTGACTCACTACACAGCACTGTTGGTTGCTAAGCCAACGACAGGCAAAATAAATAAAAATTAAATCCAATCAAAAGCCTGCAGAGGTTTGAAATAAATATAAAAAGAAAAAAAGAAAGAAAAGTGAGAGAAGCAGAAGCACGATCTGTCCTTGGTATTGAATGAGGTCTCTTGCTTTTCTCCTATAAATAGAGCGAGTGAGACAGTAAATGGATGCGGTTGGGCCTGACAGCTCAGGGCCCACTCACATGTCTCCTCCAGGCAAAATGCCGTTAGGTCAGGTGGTGAACGGCATTGCACTCCACTGCACTGTTTGACTGTCTGGCTGTGAGGGACTTCACTAGCTGTCTTCTAGTCATTACCAAAGTTAAAATGTCTCTGAACACAAAAAGTCTGTGGGTCTGTGAAAGTCATATTCTTTCAGACAAGGCTCAAACTCCAGGTTCACAAATAACAGTCTCTGCAATTTGTTTTCTTTCGTAGCCCTTGACATCTGTTTCACTGAGCCAGCGCGCTATAAAAGAATATAATTTATGAACATTGGGGTCCCCTTTAGATGTGGGTGTTGATTGCTTGATAGGGAATACAGGCTGAAGAACTGATAGAGGCTTGTAGATATTTTAATGTCTATTAGGATATTTTCTCACTCTCGCTGTAGTCAGGACATTCATTCACTATCTCTCTTTTCTCTGCACCAACCCTACTTCCTGTGGTTTATCACCTCTTGTTTTGGTTTGATTAACAAACCAAAGGCATAAGGGGAGGTGAGGAAAGGTCAATAGAGAATGACATTTCAAACGTACTGAAAGTCAAGTTTGTTCAGGGTTAATTAAAGGGTGAGCAACTTTTATTCACTTTGCCATCCTCTACTGTTTGAAGGAACATAGTATATACTGTGTAACTTTAAACGCTGTAACACTCAAGAGAAAGAAACCTCAGGTTCCATAAGTAGCCTTTCACCCAAGAGACATGAATTTCCAAAATTCCTGTAGTCTACAAAGCATTGAGACATGGTGGCACCAGCCCAAATGAAAGGAGAGTACAACATACCCTCTGAGCGGCATGTTTGCAGTGTAAATAGGACGCATGGACACGGAAGTTAGGGCATGTGAAACCTGCAAGTCTGTGTTCCGTCTGTCGGATTGACACTGAGGTGGAAAGTAAGAACAGGAAACGTAACGCAATCAATATCCCCTTTGTGCCTAACCCTTCCACAACTCTCACAGAAAAATCAGCTGATGCTGTGTGGAAATTGAGATGAGGTTGATAGGGAGAGTGTATCTTCCAGATGACACTTGCAGTTAGACTAAATACATCATTTGGCCATTCTTTAGCCAAGAAACTTCAACAAACAAAATTCTATTGAGAGTTGCTCTTTTCAAACTCTGATTTCCATACGGAAACCTTCAAGGCTCATTTATTTTCAGTTTGTATATAAAAGGAAAGTCTTATTTTGCAACTGTGGAAAGGGGATTAGAAAAATAGGAATAGTCGTCCCCACACTCTTTCCCTTTACACTGCCTTGTGATTTTTACCAGCCCCATTCTGCTTTCAGCTCTTCCGGATCACCCCCACCCTCACCCCCACCCCCATCCCACGTATCCCCTAATCACTGGAATGCAGATGACCCCTCTCTAAATTGATCACCACCTGCCCAGTCTTGACTGACCCACCCCCCTGCCCCTGACTTCAATGCATTGGTGTTAAATTGCCTTGACCCTGTGTTCAACCCTAACCAACTTTAAGTAGTAAAGACGGATGGATGGAGACAGAGTTGAGTTTCCTTTGTTTGGCTTGCTATAGGGTCATAAGAGCTAGCGTAGCCAGCTGTAGCCCAATGGCCATGTTAGGGTTTCTCAGTTTAGCCTATCCAAAAAATTTAAAACATGAAAGACCCAGAAGCTTAGTATGAAAATTAAATTATAATACTTATAAGATACAACACTTATTTAATTTCCATCTCAAGTGGCTTAATTAAGTCATTTTAAGTTAATAAAGGTAGATAAAGGGGTGGGAACTTTATTGACCCCATAAGGGAAATTGCAATTTCAGGGTGGCATTGAAAAAACAGCACAAGGGACATGTTCATAAAATCAATTAAACAAACAATAAATAGATGTTTACCATTAATGATTTGACTTTCAATGTTGTATGATGCACTGCTATTCTGTTTCTAAAAGCTATCATTGTCAGCTTCCTTTATCAATTTTTGGGAGATGGAGCGAGAATGAAAGACAGAGCAAAGGACAGAAAGAATGAGAAAGTGCTAAGAAGGAAGGTAACATCCCTTATATAAAAAATCTAAACTATCCCCCTTCCTGCTTTCCTGTCTTTTGTGACTTGCCTGCTCCCTCCCTTTCCTACCCACAGGGCAGATAATATAGAACTGTGAGCAACAGCTGCACTTTTACTGCCCCTGGAGGGTATATGGGGGAGAGGGTTATGCTGGTGGAGAAAGGGAAGGTTGGGCAAAATACATTCTTTCCGATGGAGCAAGTGTGTGTTAGAAGTGAAGAGGTCAATATGATGTCAGCTCACCTATGATCAAGTGACTTACTCTGCCCTCAGGCAGACATGTCACAATACTGAAGCACACACATGTCCTCCTTTGAACAATAACCCACGACGAGGACTGGACTTTGAAGTTGGTTAAACGTGAGACCTGGGGTCCTTGGATAAGATATCTTGCTAGAGGAGTTGGCTTCAATGTGCCATTAGCGGAAGGCCTACTCTCACTAACCTTTGCTGCAAGGCTACAGCCTCAAGTCATTGATCAGAACTAAAGCCTGATGGGTTCTGGAGAAGGCAGACCCATGGAGAATGCATTAAAGAGAGGGGAAAAAGTAGGGAGTAATGGACGGGTGCCCCCTTCTCCACCAAAGGGCAGATTTCACGCTGTCTGAGAGAGGAAGAGAGCACATGGACTGTGTCTGAGACGATAAAATGATAGAGAGGGGGTTCAGCTGGTCAATGAAAAGGGGTCAGATTGGGGGAGGGGGGGATCAGGTTGGGGGTAGGGTAGGGTGGCGGTTGAATGGAGAAAAAAAGGATTCCCCTTTCCTATTGCATTGCCTTCACCAGCACCCACCCCTGACCTTTACTTTCTTGAAGAGGAAGTTGTTTTCGCCAATAAACATACTTTTTATGATGTTTGTGTGTGTGTACAGGCATCCCAGGTCAGTGAGTGTAGAATGGAGTGGAAAAGCATTGCCCACCCTGTGTTAAATTCAAGGGCTGTGAAGTGGCCATAAAATAGAGTGGGGGCAAGGGTTAGGGCATCCTACAGGATGTGGAGCGTGGTGTTTTTCCTGTCAAATATTTAGTCTGCTGCTCCTGGGGCCGCTAGGGTCATCACAGGGTCAAAAGGTTCCCTTTGAATATATCAGAGATAGAGGTAGAGTTGAAGAAAATTGCTAGATGGACACATACATGCTGGGGAGGACTCATCTGGTACACAACTGGGGTGAACAGTGTGTGTATAATAAAGCTATCCTCACCACGCACAAACAGATTTGGGGTGAGCACTGACCCAACAGCGAAGGTGGAGGTGCTGTGGTTTGGTGGGGGAGGTGGAGAGGCATAAGCGGGTGGTAGAAGAAAAAGGAGGACAAGAGTTTGGTGAATGTTTAGGGTGTAGGTGGACAGGTGGGCGATGTGTTGCTGAACGGCATGCCAACTGGCGCGTCCATATCTCAATGATCTGGAGTTCACCGTAGGGGCACGGGGGGAGAGGTGTTGAAGAGGTGCCTCCCTTCCTTCGCCCTGGCTCTCTCTTACTCACACACACCGGTACACACAATAATACGTAGAGACATATCCAGACATACACGCATACATGCACACACACATTCCAACTCCCACACACATCCTGTGCAGACATGGGCAAATGACGAATTCACTGTACTGACAACTAAAAACATTTGCTGTGTTTGTCAATGCTTGATTTGTGTGTGCATGTGCAGGCACATTTGTTGACACGTCTTTCTCTTTCGTTCTCTCTTGCACACAAACACACTTACACTCATCCTTAGTCAGTCCATTTTCAGTTTTCTTTTGTAACGTGACTTCTCACCTCTCTTGCCTGACGTTTGTTTGTTTTTCCAGGGCAGCCTTGTTTACTGCTGCCACCTTGACACAAAGTAGTACTGTGCTTCAGTGGCTCCCTTAATCTTATGTTATCTTTTTTGTGCTCACGGGATTTTAATATTTGAATGAAATTCTGTTATTGTGGGTGAACACCTGGATGCCTTTAAGGCACCTTACATTGAACCTGCTTAAACATGGTGATACCTCCAATAGCCAATAGGATTTTACTGACTCTGTTAGTAATCGCTAATCGGAAGAAACAGTCAGTGATAAACTAAATAATCCCCCGGCCCTTCCATATGTCCAGGCAGACCTACGTGACCCCGACCTGACCCTGAAACCCCAACAGACCAAAAAAATAAAGCTCTTTTTTTATGGTTGCCCAGGAAGGAAGTGGAGTGACAACAACAGAGACAAGCTGTTCCCTGTTTACAACCGCTTCTATAAAATGTAATAAAAAAATAATTGGTGGGATACCTTAGGATTTTTGTTCGCTACCAAGTGCATCAGTGTAAGTGGCGAACATTAGATAGATAGAATAGTGGTGTCACCTTTGGCCCCCTGTCTGAGAAAATGTTCTCATCATTTCATTTACATTTCTCACATCAAGACTTATTCAGTCTTTCTCAGTGAGGAGAGGGAAGCAAAGTTTGGCAAACCTGCAAACCTGTTGAAAGGTCAATAAGACCAGCCATCGGCTATTCAGTAAAAGGAGTGAAAAGATGGGTGTGGCCAGGTAGTATTGAGGCAGCATTAGCTTTGCTGCAGCGGCCTGTACAGTAATAGAGTTGTGGGAAGGGAGTGGCCGCAGATGAGATATTGGGTCATGGTGGAGAGGTTAACTTATATAACAGTTTCTAACATTGTATTAACTGTTCTTCTGGTCATCAATACAAGTTAAGGCTTTTGCTTTCTGTCCTGCCATTAAGCTCAGTTGACTTGAACTCTGAGCTGGAGGTCAGAAACTTGGAACTATAAAGTAGAACAGCCCTCATTTAAAGAGGGCCACTTGAGGAACTCGCAACAGACCTTCTATGTAGTAAAAATGTCTGTGCATCCTGTTAAACACCACAAATTACAACCCCCACAATGAAGTTCAAAAGGTAAGAATGGATTCAGGCCATGTCTGATACACAGCATTTTTCTATCTTGCCCTGGAGGTATTGCTTGGCGACCTTTAAACCCTACTAAAATAAATGGATATATGGCCGTACAAAGTGTCAACATCTTTACTAGCGTAAAATGTTACTAAACTTCTTGTAAACACATACTTCATGCTATGCATAATGTCTGCTGTTCCATGTGTGTGTACGGCTTGCAGTTAAACTGCAATTTTTAAGTACTTAACAAGCAAATAAGGAGCCTTGACATATGTTTTGATTTGAAGCAACTAATTGGGGAAATCCAGAAACCATGTTAGATTTAGTTGGTCAATGTACACAAACCTTAAATACCTATAGACATTTCACTATACTTCATAACATTTGAGATCTATCATGTACAAAATACCAAAATATTGTAGCATGGAGAATTTGGAACAAAGACTATGTCTTTCTTGGGGGTTTTTGGGTTAGAACTTAGTGGTAACTGCAATAGGGGCCTTTTACACTTAACTGATGTTCTTCAAAGAAATTAAGTAGCAAAAAAGTCAGCACTGTCATTAAGGAGGATTTTCAAAAATTCACAAATAGTAGAGAGAGAAATGTACAAGGGCCTTTTCATTTGAATAAATGTACACATGCACCCCTTACCTCCAACTCTTAATTCATTGTTTTATTTAATTTTTATCTTACCACATCATAGCTATTGCTCTTTTTGTTTGGTGTAGGGTTTTGGATAAGCATAGGATAATGGGACAATTACAGTTACTTCATCTTTTATCTGTCTTGAGTGAGGTAAGACTGCTGTATGTAAGCTATGCTGCTGTATGCTGGCATCACCTCCTGGAAGATCTCAGGGTGCAGGAACACACACTGTCCAGAGGGAAGATACACAGTGAGCAACTGAAATATTGATGACAAAAATTAGGCATGCACTCTTACACAACAAAGTTCTGTGTGTAAGATGTTGCATGCATTTGTTTTGATTTGTGTGCTCAACAGAATTTTGGAGACCGATTTTTGGTTTAGGCCTAATTCATATATTGCATACTCCCTTTATTAGATGAACAACAACAGTGGATTCAAGCTGTATTGGGGATTAGTAACAGGGTGACGATTTGAGAAAGAGGGAGGGGACTCTGGGATGACTCCCACTCACTAATGACATCATGTAATAGCGTCATGCAACAGTCATGGACATTTGTCCCCTCATTCCACCCAAACACATTATATTAGGCAAGCAGAAAACCTTACACAGCTAATTCTCTATACATGTGTATCGTTCAATTTAATAGGAAAAAGGAAAGCCAATATGGAGTTTAGATAACTGAACTTCAAATATTGTTTCAAGTTTTGCTGAGTAAATATAGGAGAGATCAAATGAATATTTTGTATCTTCTAAAACTCAACAAAACAGTATCTATGTATAATTCCAGGAATCTGTGTGTCTGTGGCTTTATATTCTCTGGAAAGGGGCACTGTATGAAGTTGAAATGAAGCAAGACTGAAAGGCTTGCAGCAAAGTGTGTGAAGTTGTTTGGACGTGACAAGTAAATAGTATATTTGAGGCGATGTATTAAAAGGAGAAGCTTGTGGACATTATATATTATGTATGTGTGATAGTGTCTTTCTCCTCCTATTGCTCTGTATATGAGTGAATAATAATACACTCATAACATTTTGTTTATACTCTGATTTGTGTGTGAGTATTATTGTAATGGCACATTCTGGTTTCACTACAAAATATGTTATTGATGTCATCCAAAAGTTACCCTAACCCTAACCCAAAAGTTAGTTAAGGTCATCATTTAACAATACTTCTCTATTATGATTGCATGCAAGCTTTGCCAATTGAGAGAAAGAATTTCACATTTTGTCTAAAGCCTGTTCCTCATCTTGACACACAAAAAAATCTCCTTATACCTGCACACACTTTGCATTCATCCATGTTAAAGGCGATTGGGACAGAGAACCACACCCTTGGAATACACCAACGACATGGGCCGGAGGACTCCCTTGGATGATGTCATCTTCAAGCACCCATGCATTATTTATCCTCCAGCCTAGGAGAAAGATCATGCATGCTTGCCAGTTATTCTCTAACTACCGTAAAAAGCACTCATGGATTTTTAATGATCCGTGCTTTGGTAAGAGCAGACGTGCTGAGAAAACATGCTGAGTCTTGCTTGGCCTTGATGATGTTGATGTTTCAGAGCGGGGATGTAGTGTGTTTGTGTGCGGTGTGTGTTTGTGTGCGGTGTGTGTTTGTGTGCGGTGTGTGTTTGTGTGCGGTGTGTGTTTGTGTGCGGTGTGTGTTTGTGTGCGGTGTGTGTTTGTGTCATTTTCTGTGTGCGTTGGTGTGTGTTTATCACCTCCGGAGAGCTTTGGTGGGGCCCTTAAGCTCCAGGAACTGATGTAATGCTGCTACAGTAATCTGTTAGTCCTCTACTTTAGTAAGAGTAAGACTTGGAAATTAGTTTGTGTTGTGTGTATGTTTGTCTGTGTGCATGCATCTAAGTATTTCTCCACCTACTGTTATGTATAATTAAAAATACACTACAAAGACTTGCTGATGAGTTCAAACTTTGTGGTGTGTGTTTGTATGTCGTGCGTTTGAGTGAGTGTGTGCCTGTGTGTGTGTGAGTTAATGAGTGTGTTAGTGAGTGACGCACTCTTATAGAGTCTTGTGAAAACTAAGTGGCCGTAATGGTTGCGCTCTGTTCCCACATGCAGGTGTAAGTCACTTTACATAGCAATGACCACTCAAATATTTCATTCAAAAAAAATACTATTATGGGTGTTTATCTCAGATTGGTTATGTGCATGCATGTGTATATATCTGAATTTTTACTCCATCCCAGGGCAATCTTGAACTTGTAACATTAATGATAAAAAGTTGTTTACAGTATTTCCCTTTCAGGTTCATTTCAGACTATTTTACAATAATAGCCGAGAGAGACATAAAGGCTTTATGTAGTGACAGAAATGGAAAGTGATTCAAGGGCAGCAACAAAAAAACCAAACTAAACTAAATTGTGGAGCAAGCACTCCATGACAAACTACAGAGAGGCCTAAAACACCACCGCATGTTGTTAGTACATATGACAGAGAACACATGATTTTAGCAGCATCCCATAATGCCACCAATCTCCACAATCAGCTTACAGTATCAATGTTCGGAGCTGTCGGCATATTGCCTGATAAACGCTTTCCAAAATAACACCTTCAGCCAGGAAGCAGCACCACCCACTGAGTGGAGAGAGGGCTAACTTGTCTTTGTTCTCCACACTTAAAGGCTTGGCATGCTTCAACATATATCCCCCTCTATCTCTATCTCTACTCACATACAGCACTCACACACTCTATTTCCTTCCCTCTCAGCTCCGGCAATGTGTGAGATAGCGCCAGAGGTGCAACGTGTTATTCTTAGCCCCCTTGTCAGCATTTCTGTCGTTCTTTTTGGCAAAGTCTCACAGGCAGGCTGCCGCCCCCTTGCCTGCCACTTCACCCATATGCGTGATTTCTAGGGGTGGGTCATGAAAATTGGAAGTGGGCAATGTGTGAAAAGTGCCACCTATCTGTGTGTGGTCAATATTACAGTAAATCTGAGATTGTTTGGGTCTGTCAAGGCACAAGACAAACACAAGCCATGAAAACAGTGGGAAATGTTTTGGTATGAGAGTAGTTAAAAGGCAGTCAGAAGCGCTTTATGCTTTTTGGAATATGACTGTGTTTTCTACATTTTAAACACATAACTTAAAATATCTCAAATATATTTTCCAGCCATTAGTTTAAAGGGCTCCGGTGCCTGTTTTAAAACTACAATAAATAGGTTTTTGGCTTTGATGTTCTGTTTTTCGGACTCTGCTCAGTTCCAGTGGCATGTCAACTTTTTTGGAGTGTGTCGCCACTTTCCAGCCAATTCTGTTCCAGCAATCCAGTCCCAGCCATTCGCCTTTGGTGAGGCGTGCCTACCTCCATGGCTTATTTTGTGAAACTCTGGTCAATCAAACTAGAGTGCGGGAGGTCAGAATTTGGGGCGCTGTTTTTCATATTTGATTAATCTTTTATTAATTATTGTTGTTGTTACCCATTGCAGCTTTAAGTATGATTAGTTATCTATTTTTTAACACAAGAATATTACCACAATATTCAGAAAGATGCATTTGCGAATTGCAATAATTGTTTTATTAATTTAATCCAGATAATGTGCTAAAAGACAGATAGATATATATATATATTTTCTTGTTTTGCAGGAAACTCCTCTGTTCCAGAGGCCTTGGCAAGCTAATACAAATACCTCATCTCTTTAGTACGGAAAAAAATTGAACATCAAACACATTCCCTAGCTAGCTTCCTGAGTCTGGTAAACAGTGCTGGACTGGGCATAAGTCGCTAGCTCAATTTGTTCCCACACCTGCATGCCATGTTTAACTAGGAGCTACTGTGCCATCCAGTACTTGGGTCACTTGGGTTTAAATGTTCAATTTGGTGTTACAAATGACAGTGAGCTCATGTGGTATGCTCAAATATGCATGTTATATTGCAGAGAACACAGATCTGACTGATTTCCACAGTCCTATTTTAACTTATGCATTTTTTGGCCAATAGCTTTGGCAAAAAACATGATTTTTAACCAGGTTGGACTAATTTGGAATGAATTGAAAGTGAAGTTAATTGTGATAAATAAAGGAAACCGTTAGAAGGAAACATTGTCATTTAAACCTTTAGGAGCGTGTCCCAACTTTCCTGAACTGAATTTTAAAAAGAGTTGGGGACTGAGAGGGCAAAGGTGTGACTAAGTAAGAAACTATGAAATGAGCAGGAAAGGGGGCAGGGTTTGTCTCATTCATCCACCCCATAGGCAATTTACTTTTGGTTGAAAAGAAACACAGAATCCATCAGGGAAGTTTGAACTCTGCAGGACGATGAGATGAGTGAGGAGCCACATATGCCTGGAGGGCACCGGCTCAAAATAGGCCTGTCTAGTATTGCCGGACACAGTGCAGAAACCCTAATGGAAATGTCCACTCTTTACCCATGTCCTAAATTTTACACAGAACCCCCCTGCTGCCCCTCCGCCCACCCCCACCACCCCCGCCCACCCCCACCACCCCCCGCTCAACCTCACCACACACACAGAGTCCATTCATAAACGTCATGCCCTATTCTCTAAATGGGTGACACCCACCAGTTTTGAGGCCTATCTGATGGCCCAGATAAAAAAGCACCACACTGTACTCCCTCGTTATGTAGGGCAGCAACGGAAAAAGCTCAGCTCTCTCTCTACCCCTCCCACTGAGACAGAAACGAAAAACACACGTACACATTCACCACAAACTTACACTGGGACAGCTATTAAGACATAATCGTGGCATGCTACCACTTAAATTGAGAGAGTATTTGTCTGTGTCTATGTTCAGATTTGCATCGCGAACCACTCCTTCCATCTTCACTAATTCTGCCAAAAATGTTATGAAGGAGTTGAAGAGAAGGAAGACAAGACCAGGCCAGGAACCCAATACTTCCTGCTTTTTGGTCCCCGGAACTCAATTCGGTTCCTGGTTCCTGGAGTGGAAATACAGTGAGTTCCAGGGTATGGTTCCTAGTTTCTGGGTACAGTTCTTGCAATGGAAACGTGGCTATAACTTATTAGCTGAAGTTACATGCCTTCTGTTGTGCAGTAGTCAAATAGACTACTCTATGTGTCCATTACTTAATTGGTCTTCAATATTGAAAACTGTGTCACAAATAATTTGGTCGCATCCAAAATGTGTTTCAGCGCCGCACAACTGCGTTGTTGCATTTCTAACATATATTGTGCATTTGTTTTTGTTGCCATTATGTAACACAAAAACAAATTACTAGCATCCATCTGGGGTGGAGGTCAGGGGTGAGTTAGGGGGAAAAGGTAGAAAAGCCTCGAAGTAAGCTTTGTGCTAGTCATTACAATGAGATGTACTCTAAAGAATATCACTACTCAACATTAGCTAAAGATGGCTATGGTTCACTGTTTAAAGTTCCATATCTCCCGCTACTACTACACCCTTCACAAATCTATACAAATTCAAGTAGACTTAGCCTGGACCCAACCTTGTTTACACGTGACTTACTGTGTATAGGTAGATTTGATCTTTGATGTCGAAATCAGTGGGAGGGTTATGAAACATTCCTGGCGCTAATTGATAAGCGATAGAAAGGATCCTCTGTGGTTATGTAAGCTGTTAGTCATCATCATGGCATGATTCATTCTCTCTACCCCCCACCATCAGTCTGACTTTAAAAACTTCTCTTAGTAAATGTGCTTCTTTGAGAGATGGGGATGTGGGCTTCTTTGACCCAGTGGGTGGAAAGTAGGATTCTGGGTCATAAGACATGAGTACAACCTTCATTTCAGCAAGTGTTCGTCAACAGTTCGTCACAAGCATATTGATTGAGTTGACATCTATTTTTCATAAACCACAGTAAACAAACATTATTTAGTATTGTGCAGCTTTTGTATTATTTATTAAGCAGTTATGTATTCAATTTGACTTTTGACATGAACATTACATTTAGTCATTTAGCATACGTTCTTATCCAGAGCGACTTACAGTAAGTAAAGGGACATTCCCCCAAGGCAAGTAGGGTGAAGTGCCTTGCCTACGGACACGTCATTTTGCACAGCCGGGAATCGCACTGGCAACCTTCTGATTACTAGCCCGATTCCCTAACCGCTCAGCCACCTGACTCCAATACATTAAGGGTTGACTCAGTGAAGTGTAGCTGTCTCAGTGTTCAGTTAACATTAAAGTAGGCATTTGTAAGCAGCAGTGACTACATCATTCTTATGGAAATCCCCTTTGACAAGCTACAAACTGTCATCAGAGTTTACTTGCTGTGAATTAACTCACTTTATCTGCAGTTAATAAAAGAGATATGCCTTTGTTGTTGTGTTTGGCGATAACTTTGAGCTTAAAACAATTATAAAACTGGTCTTTGATGTATAAATCATACAACATTTCTATATAGGTATGTAAATACAGTAGGGTGCTGCATACTGTATGCAAGAATTCATTGCGCTGTGTCAACATTAATACCTCACTGAAAGCTGTGCATCCATGATGTTTGTTTATGTGTGTGCGAAAGAAAAAGAGTCCAAATGGATGTGGTGCACTGCATCACAGCTGCTACCTGCAAACACACTCCAGCCCTGCTCCCTTTCCGCAGTCTGCTCTGCCAGCAACCCATCACCAAGCTGTGACATCACCAAACCCCGGCACACACTCAAGAACACACACCATCGTTATCCTTCCCTGTGAGGTGACCACAGTGCCAGGCGGTGTAATGATGGATGATATAAGGGTATTGGATCCTGAGTATTCCTCTCCTTCCTCTCCTGGCTCATGTGACAGGGTGATCTGGCCTGCTTGCGGGCTAACAGGGGATCTGATTGAAGGGGAAATCATGAATGAATCAGCAGCCATTTCTCTCTCTCTCTCTCTCTCTCTCTCTCTCTCTCTCTCTCTCTCTCTCTCTCTCTCTCTCTCTCTCTCTCTCTCTCTCTCTCTCTCTCTCTCCACTCTCTCTCTCTCTCTCTCTCTCTCTCTCTCTCTCTCTCTCTCTCTCTCTCTCTCTCTCTCTCTCTCTCTCTCTCTCTCTCTCTCTCTCTCTCTCTCTCTCTCTCTCTCTCTCTCTCTCTCTCTCTCTTCTCTCTCTCTCTCTCTCTCTCTCTCTCTCTCTCTCTCTCTCTCTCTCTCTCTCTCTCTCTCTCTCTCTCTCTCTCTCTCTCTCTCTCTCTCTCTCTCTCTCTCTCTCTCGAGTGCAGGAGTGCAGAGGCTGTGCTGTTGCCGTGCAGATTACGG